>NW_006159982.1:3145356-3226624 GCF_000334495.1 Tupaia belangeri chinensis | reverse complement strand
CCTACATGTAGGGAACAGTTAGACTACATTCTTTCTCATGCCTTTTATTCTAAAGTCCATAGTCCCATTATAAATTATATTTAATTACAAGTTTTATTAGTAAATGATACAATGCTTACAGAAAGTTTATACCATATCACACAAAGATACTTACAACTGATGATAATACGGTGACGCTCAGTGAGGTTGGAACTACATTTGGAATAATGGTTTGATAGATTTTGATAGTGAATGATGCTATTTTGTAAGTTTTGTTTTAACTGAAAATTCTTTGAATACTTTTCATCTTTTTAGAAGTGCAGGAGATATGCTATTTTTTCCCAAAGTTAACAGATGCTGGAGTTGAAGAAACAATAAAGCAATTAATTGTTATAGTATTTAAATACTTCAGAAATATAGTATTGATTATGCATTTTTGCCTGTGTCCAATATCCTTTTGTTCCAGATTTCTTCACATTTCCTACCATCTCTTGTCTATAGATTGCTATGCAGTCAGTGCAGTTTTCATCCCTTCTCCTCTATACTTCTCTTAGGATCTTGGGCATGCACACACATGTACCCTTGTGATTTTCAAGCCACTGGGTCCAGAACTCGAACCACTGTCAGCTGCCTTAACCTCCAGGCCACCTGCTGGCCCCTCAAACTTATATAAATTTAAATGCCACCTTAATATTTCCTCTGGGGAAAAATAAGTCATTTAAGCAAAATAAGTAGCATAGTTATGTGTCTTATTGATGCCTATTTTTGATTTCCATATTTGATTTGACCTCTCTAACATCTCTATTATATAGGGGCTCTGTATTATGTATGCATATTTTTCCACTTTTTAAAAGTCTAAAGAAATACAAGCATGAAGATTCTAGGCAGGCAATGTAAACAGTATAGTAAAATTGGAAGTTCCCACATTTTGGATAAGGTAAAAACAGAGGTTGGGAATCAGCACTTGGAATAAATCGCCATTCACATGGAAAGGGTCGAGGGCATCTAGGTTTAATTATCACATTAAAACCCCGCTCCATATTGAAAAGTACAACTTTGGGTGTCAAATTCTCATTATTCAGCCAAAGGTTCAGAGAGTTGTCATGACTTGCCCAAGGTCCCTCTGCAGATAAAATGGAAATGGGATGAAAAGTCAGGGGTGTCATGTTCCCAGGTCCCTCCTGAATCTATAACAAGGTTTGCTGCAGCCTTGGCCAAATAAGGGACCTTTTCTGCTCCACATATGGTAGATTGCCCACATCTCACTGCAGGTCAGCAATAGCCTGTGATAGTCATTTGCAATACAGAAAATGGGAAAGGGTCCCAAAGATCCCAGGGAGCAACAGAGTTGCTAAAAAGGGGGTTTTGAGCCTAAGGTATGTATGTAAGTGACATTAAGTAGGAAGGGACTTTTCCTTGGGATGCTGATCTGGAGAATTTAGGATTTTTCAACCAGCGTTTGATGAGGTCATTGAAGACATAGATAACAATGGGGATTGGTCCAGGAAAGATCTTTATGGGATAACTGAGCAAGCTACATAACTGAACTGACTGTGAATGGTAAAAGGCAAGGTGTATCCAGAGCTGTGGAGGTCAGAAAGTTGAAGGTACTATATCTTAAAAGGGTCATGTCCTCTATGCCCAGCTTAAATCCTTTGACTTGACAAATCATCTTAAAGTCATCAGCACTACAGTCTGTACATAGAAGACCCTCATCTTTTGCTCTGACTCATAGATTAATTAGAGCTGACCTAATGTTTAGGGAATTTTTGAGTAGAAGAAATGATAGGAAGATGGAGGCATTACTAACTCCTTCTACCTTAAAGAATTCTTTGTTCAGAAACCCAATTTATTCTGATATTGCATCACTATCCATAGGGTATATTTCCACCTTTTAGTTTAGAGAAGGCAGTCTGTGTGTGTGTGTGTGTATGTGTGTGTGCACGCGCACACGTGTGCATATGTGTGCGTGTGTGCCCATGAAAATGTACATATATGTACATACATATATATGAAGGAACATAGATTATCTATTTATTCATTAGCTACCATTATATGTCTCCAATCAGTTGTCCTGAGCCCCAGGATATAAAGAAAAATTATTCCAGAACTGTTTTGCTGCGACCACAGCTTGAGTCTTGATTTATATATGGCAGCGGGAACCCAGAGTCTTCTGGGTTTACCCTAACAGCAGGAGTAGCAAAGAGCAACTTACTTGTCTAATTACCCTTCTGTTTCATATTTTCCATTTTAATAAAATGATCATTTAAGGAGTAGTGTTTTCCAGGTAGGTCTTCTTTTAAAAAATATAAAGCTACCCAGGTCATCTAGTAACAAGTGGATTTGTTTTGCTTACTTAAAGAGCCTGCTTAGTATAATTTCTCCTAACAAAATATCTTTTGTAAAAACCTCTGAAGAAGACATTGCCAAGGTGATTATTTTTTTCCTCAAGCCTAATATCATTATGCTGCCAAGTCGAAAACAGAAATTATTGGTAGGGAAATTTGGGTTCCTATTGCCTTCAAAAAGCAGAACAAAGGAAAGGAGAAAGCTTTAATGGTATTCAAGGAAAATATTTCTGTGTTAGATGACAGTTAATAGAGCTGCATTGACCTCACTGGTATTTCTTGCACTCTCTGTTGTAATATTATCCTAAGAAGCTCCCTCATTAATGCAGAGTATTAAACAAAACTCTCAAGTTATAATATAAGCAATAGCAAAGAGCACCTTCTTTGTGATCTTTGTCTTGACATTAAGCCATTTGGGAATGTATTTAAGGTGCCACAGAAAGTTATTTCATGTACAGATAGTGCATTACCAGATGGCGATTTTTTTCTCCTATTTTGTTGATATGAAACTTAAATAGTCTGTCTCAAAATGAATAGCAAAGATTTAGAAGGTAAGACTAATAACATGTATTCTTGAGAGCTTACTATGCATTAGGCTGTATGCTATATGCTTTAGTTGGATTTTTATTTTTTTGTTCATCCTTACAGTGATCCCCAGTGGTAGGTATTTTCAGAGAAGAAACAGAAGCTTAGCGAGATTATGCTGCTTCCGTGTATGAGGGAGCCTGGATTCCATAGCAGGCATTTTGACTCTGTTCTCTAGGTTGTCTATGTGTTTAATACAGTTTTTCCTTGTGAACCATAGAAATATTCAGTTACATATTTAGCTTGGGGTTCTTTAAAGGCTATGAGTTTTAGAAGATAACTGAATTCTTTTTAAAAAATATATTTTGAAAATGAATAATTTAATTTTATTTATCATTATTATTACTTTTTCTTTTTAAAATTTATTTGACCAAAGAGAGACAGAGAAACAAAGGGAAAGTGAGAAAGCAAGCCACCAGGTCCAGAACTCGAACCGTGATTAGCCTTGTAAGAGAGCCCAGCACCTTAATCACCACGCCACCTGCTGGTCCCAAGATAACTGAATTCTTAAAAGATTACTTAAGTAATCTCCTCACGCTACCCCAATACAGCCCTTCTCCACCTTTCTTTGGTTTCGTTTTAGAACCAAGGCTCATTTCAGTGCCTTAATTTCTTTGATTACTGTCCAGAAATCAGATGAACTATGTCAGAAAGCAGTATGTCGCCCAGCCCTTGAGAGATGCAGAGAACCAGTTCAAGCGTCATGTGAGGATTAGATGAGAAGATCTTTTATGGTGACTTCCCACTCTGAGATGCTTGAGGTCCTTGCACAGACTTTGGAATAGCTTAACAGTCATACATTGTGAATAAACATCAGCAACAGCCAAGTCGCTCAGTTCCTGTGAACCCTATGTAAGGAGTCTGTGCTTTTGTCAAACAGTGTATGATGTCTTATTTAAATCCAAATTGGAGGAGAGACAAAAAGTGTGCCTTGTGGCATAATTTTATTTTCTGGCTCAGTTTTTAGCAAGTAAATGTCAGAAACACATTCCTTAGGAATTGTGCCTTTGTAGAGAAGAAGGAATGTGATTCACTAACTGGGAGCACCATCTACCTCAGTTAAAACAACTGAGTTTATAATACCCCATGGTGCGCCGCTGGGGTATTATAACCATTCATTTTATAAACGGGAAAATGCAAATATTAATACAATAAAGATCTCCCATGGTTCTATATAAAATCTGTGAAGGTCTTAGAAGACTATCACATACTTCCAGTGTATCCTTGGTTCTTTGAAATAACTAGACACACGCACACACACACACACACATAAATCACAATTACATTAGAAACAAGGCAGATAGAATCTCTCATGTGAACTAACCAAATGCAATACTAAAAATTATTTCAACCAGAATCAGCAGATGGCCTAATGGTTACATTGCTGGACTCATCATGTTGTCAACCTTGGTTTAAGTCCTGGACTTGGTGGCTTAAAACTCACTCCAAGCGTGTGTGCATGCGTGCCCAAGATCCTGAGAGGAGAATGGAGGAAAAAGGATTGCGTCATGGCCATCCCCTCATGGGGTGATTTCTTGCATTCTGTCTCTCTGTCTCTCCAGCTAGTGCATGTGCCCTATTGCAAAAATCTCTCTAAACTTTCAACCAAATGAATCGTCCCTCCTTGCATTTCTGTTAGAGAGGACACAAAGATGGGAATTATAAGAAACAATTCTTTTAGCTCTCTTTCTCCTGATACAATTGAAATACTATTAAATGTTAATCATTTATTTGATTATCCTCATTTGTCATTTCCACTTGTGAACTTGAACTAAGAAGCTAGCATTTACCTAATATGTTACACATTTTTAATCCTTTTGGAGTAAGAGAAAAAAAAAATCTCCAATGGATTTAGCCCCAAGGGGGGGAAACCTGCTTCAACATTTGCTCAGGCACTCAAGGTCCAATGACAGCCTGGTGAGTGATGCGGGAGAAGGGGGAGTAGCAGGGAGGCCAAGCCACATAGAACTCTGTTTAAAGTGGAATTTTCTCCCACTAGCTTCCAGCCAACAGATTTTTGTTCCCTGCCACCAATTCATACATATATCAACCTAGTATTGATGTTTCTGACACACAAAGGAATTCTGGTATACATTTGAATAAGGCCCATTTAATGAGGGGCTTCATGGGTTTATTTCATTTAGATCTCATTCCTAATTTGCTAGTTTACTCTCTTGTGAATTTCGTGCCGAATTTGATCCTCTCTCTATTATATTAGCTATCAGACATAGGCTCTCTCTGTCTCTCTCCCACTTGCTTAGTAGGTGGAGGAGCCACCAACCAGCTTCCCTAAGGCAAACTGTCTGCAAAGGAACAAGCCAGCTGGCTTGGCCAAGGTTGATCAATGATGAAAGGCAGGCTAGGTTCCAGGTTCACAAAAGCCACTCAGTGGAGAGTAGGTCAGCGGCTTCCCCAAAGCCAATTAGCTGGCAGAAGTCTGAGGTGCCTGGTGCTAGCCAAATTCCCTGAGCCTGATGGTACTAGTAGGGAGTCCATCCTTGGGCTTCCTGGCAAACCAGACTTCAGTGAATGGCAGATTGTGCTTTTTGAGAGCCAGTGTGGCTTTGTGGCTACTAGAACAAATATCCGGGACCTGCCACTCCCACTGTCTTACCCAAGTAGACTGCACGGCCCAGGCGCAATAATAACTGACCCTCAGGTATGATGGACTTCAACTGATTATTCGCATCATGTGTGGCTAATAAAACAAAAACCAGGCCCCTGCCACTCCCACTGTCTTACCCAAGTAGACTGCACGGCCCAGGCGCAATAATAACTGACCCTCAGGTATGATGGACTTCAACTGATTATTCGCATCATCCCTTTGTTTTCGCCATACTTCAGCTTAAATGCCTTTTACAGTTGACATGAATATGAATCCTGCTATTAAAAGAGAGTAATATGGAAATGGTTGTGGAAACAGGAAGCGTTCCACAGACCTTTGACAAGAGTTTGAGCATTTCTGCTATTTTAAAAGCTCCAATTGTAAGATACTTTTCTTTAGATGATTATATGAAATGGGAACTATGGCAAAACACAAAGGGTGGGGGTTTTTTGTTTTGTTTTGGTTTTTAGCATTGCTCTTTGGTTAGTTAACTATTTTTCCAAGGATTGTTTATATCTAGGATCACAATCCTTTCCCTCTTTTTCTCAAGTACTATATTTTCATCTATTAAGTCTTTTGTACCTAGGCAGCTTTAGTCATCTTATAATGTGCCTGGACTCTTTTACTAGAGCTTTTAGATATTTTGGGTATGTTGGGAATTTAAGGAATATAAAAATGAGGACATTTACGTTTCTTAGTTTAACTTAATGTGTGCTTCTCCTTCGATTTGGTTTCTGTACTCTTTTCCGGTTTTGTGTCTCAGTTCAAGCCAGCATGTTGCCCCCTTAGGAAGTCAAGTCTATTTTGCCTGGCCTTCCTCTCAGTTCTCAGCTATAATGAGTATTTTCACCAAGGCCACCTGAGCCCTGATTTAGTGACTTCTCCCTGGATTGTTTAATTAATATCCCCCAATGAAGCTTCTCTCTCGTATGTAACTTTTGGGGTACATACTTTCTTTCCCCTCTTCTACTGGCCACTCCCCCCTTTTACTTTTGGGTTCAGTAGTTTCCTCTAAAAGTCAAAATTTTCTATAATCCTACTGAGTTGCCATTTGGGAATTTCCAAGCTTATGACCCTCAGAATTACCCCTTCCTACCCCAACTTTCTATGAATTCACTCCTCTGCTCTTTTAGACATTTATCTCCTGGTCTATTATGTCTCTTTAGTATCAACATTATCATAATCATTAGATATTTGAAGCCAGTTAAATGGCAATTACTCTGACCTTAGCCCGAGATAGGTTATTATCCATTCTTGCAAAATTTTGAAATATTTGGAAGGAACATAGATTATGGTCTTATGGTTTGATCTGTATAAATACTCCTATCTGCTATTCCAGAAAAACCCTGTTTTTAATACTATCTAGAGTTGGAGTGAGGTTATTTCTCCCAGAGACTGCTTGTGTTCACCTGTCAATCCAAACAGTACCCATAGGTAAGTTCATTTCCAAACTTTAATCTATTCATCTTTATTCACCCATTCAACAAATGTGTCTTAAGGCACAGCTCTGTAATGTTCCCACTGTTACTGCCAGGGGTGGAATCGGAACGTGACAGGCAAGTTTCTGCCCTCATGGAATTTATGATCCTTCATAAGCCTAGTTACTTAAATTCTATAGATCTCTTCCTTTCTCAATTTCACCAGCATTTAGATTCTGCCTCATACACTTTAGCCTCTTACCTTCTTGTTCTCTGTGGAAGGAAGTGGATGCTAAAGACAGAGAGTGTGAACTTTGGGATCAAATGGAGTCTGTGACTATTGGTTGAGCCCTTGAAATGTGTCTAATTTACCTGATCAACTCAAAATTTTAAATAGCTTCGTATAGCTGGTGGGTACTATGGGGTTGTTGAAAAGCCATGACATATTTTTTTCTGTTTTCTATGCAACGATGCATCATGATTTTTCCAGCAACCCACTATATTGGACAGTGCAGAAACAGGATCGGGGTTCAATGCAGATTTTATGATTTACTAGTTGGGTCATATTTAGCAAGTTCCTGTATTCTTTGATACCGTCATTATAAAATGGTTGTAATTATACATGTGTCAGAGGATTGTTTTGAGTCTTGAATGAGGTAAAATATGTATTATTCTTGATATAGTGCCTCATAAACAACAGTGCTCAGAAACTACTGCATCTTATTACTCCATTTATTACTTCTTAGTATTCCATTCTTCACTTGGTATGTCATGAAAGTAAAACACAAACAATTTGAGAACAGGGACTGTGTCTGTTTCTATTTCAGTCTTCCTGACACCTAGTATAATAACGATCAATAGTAAATCCTCAATAAAACATAACTGACTGATCGTTTTTCCTTTTTTAGCCTATTTAGTCCAGAAATATCCTGTTTTTATCCTCTCTTTCACTTGCATTTTTTTAAAAGAATTATTTAATTTTATTAATTTTATTTATTCATTTATTTAGTTTGCAATAGAGCACAGGTGCTCTAGAGAGAGAAAGAAAAAGTGAAAAAGGCAAACTGCTGAATCCGGGACTCGAACCGCAGTTGGCCATGTGGGAGTTCAGCTCCTTAACCACCATACCATCTGCTGACCCCAGTTGCATTTTTATAACTTGAGTACAGGAATAATTTCTCACCAATAATTGAAATGTTTTATATATAGTTTACGAATCCATTTTCCTTTATATGAGCATGCCCATGACAGAATAGTAGTTTTGAAGTCCTGATTTATTGAATTTAGATCGACTACCCTAACCATACAGCAGTTGATATTCTGAGTCCAAAAAAGAAAAGAGGGGCCATGTGGCATGGTGGTTAAGACACTGGATTCTCAGATGGCCAACCATGGTTCAGTCCTGTATGCAGTGGCTTAAAACTCCTGCCCAGAGCTTGTGCATGTGTGCCCAAAACCAGAGAGGAGAATAGGGAAAAAGGGATTGTGGTGTGGCCATCACCCCTGGGGGTGATGTTTCACTTTCCCTCTCTGTGACCGTCTGTCTCCAGCAGGAGTACGTGCCCTATGGTAAAAACCTAACAACAACAACAACAAAGATGACGAATAACATTGTTTTCCATCTGTCTTCCCTTCAGACATTTGATAAGTTAGTAAATATAAATGAGGAAACCAAGACCTATCAAACATGTAGTAAATAGCAAAACCAAGATTCAATCCAAAGCTCTGTAACTCTGAAGCCTTTGTGCTATTCTGATATTTGTAATGAAGTCTTTTGTTTCTCCTCTTAATTAGTCTGACCACAGTATCAAAAAGTGAAATACTATTTACATCCCATGGAAGCCTCTGTTTTCTGCTGTTACTTCTGTTTATGATCAAGGAAACCTTTATTTCAGGAATGGTTTTGGTGCTGGAGCTGTTACAAATTCCAGAGACATTCCTTGTTGTAGACATTCGGAAATGAGAGACCTATGCAATAGCAGGAACATTTTCTGATTTCTGTAACCATTGCTCTTTTCAGAAGAGAATATTCTTTCTTCAGATTCTGTGCAGAGTATTTCTTCTTTTTCTTAGAAATGGTTGGACTAGTGTGCGAGCAACTCCTGTTTTTGAACAGCCCCTCCTTTGGCATAGAGTGTCATAGCCTGCCTATTGTTTAAAAGAAGAGACTGCCAGTGCCCATCATCTGTCCCCAAGAGGCCATCCAGGCTGTTGTCTGATGATTTCATTTTCCATTTGTAGCCTCACGTTTCTGCTCTGTAGTCAACAGGTCTAGATTTGTGGTCTGTGAACAAATGTATTTCCCGACGATTCTGCAAATGTCTGTAGGTATCCCTAGAAGTCATTAATTAGGATCTGGAGGAGACAACGTAGAAAAATAAAGCTTCACTAATGGTGACAAAGTGAAAGGAACAGAAATCCAATTCATATGCTGTGTGCCTAAGAAATGTGGGAGGCTCTCCTGGTTATTTCACAAATCTTTAACTATTTGGTTATGTGCTCCAGCAGACAAAATCTATCAAAAGTTGTGTTAAGGTAGGAAAGAACAAAATCCCCTAGCTTTTACAAGTAATTCTATTTCTATTTTAATGCCACTTGGGAGCTGGCCTCTTTGAAAGTTCCCAAGCTTATAAAGCTCAGAATTCTTCACTTCCTCACCTTTCTTACTTAACTTGCAGTTATGGAATCTAACTAGCAGCCCTCAGTTATTTAATGCATTGATTTTAACTGGAAACCTGAAAGTAGACAGTGCTGTCGTCAGCTGAACTATTAAACAGTCCTAGGAGACCGGAGTCATTTGCACATCGAAAAACAGCTAATGGGCCAGGAAAACAGGGTTTAGTTGTGGGGCCTTAACTACTGTCTTCTTTCGATCGTAGTGAGCAAAATCACTGATGAAAAGTCTTGTAACGGTGCTAAGGCACGTATGTCTTAGGACTGTTCTTTATTTTTAATTTTTTTCTTCAGGGCTGAGTATTCCAAAGAAACCCAAGGCTAAGAGAAATGGGAGGAAAAATTATGACCATTAATTTCTTCTTATATTGCAAAGCTCCAGTAGGTAGTGTGACATCTTAATGGAGTCATGGATTTAATATTTGAAAAATAAAGATAATGCATTTGGATTTGTGATATAAATACATCATTCTACATAGAGTTTTACTAAGATCATGGAATTTGCGAATGGTCCGTGAGTTACTATTAAGTCACCAGGTTACTGGCAAGTTTCTTACTGTCTCTGGCTTCAGTTTCTTTATCTGTAGAAAAGTGATGATAATGACTCCTAACCTTCAGAGTTTGCTGTAAGGATTAAAGAAGGTAGCATATTCAAAATGGTTAACACAATGACCAATAAAAGTCTTTGGTTAACTGTTGTGATCATTGCTATTACATTGTTACCCAAATGTTTTAGATCTTACCAAGCTACACCAAAGACACATCAGTTCTGCTTGGTCTCAAATATTATCTCCCTGAGACTTTTTTTTTTCTCCCCTCCAAAAGGACCGAGTGCCGTGTTCACAGCAGGCCTGGGTTGTCTTCACACTGCTCGCTCTTCATGACTTGCTGGGGTCAGAGGTCCCTGATAATGCTCTGTGTGACTCCAGCCCAAGACCCTTTTCTGTGTGCAAGAGAGCTGAAGGTGACAGGCAGGGTCAGCAGAAGCTGCCAGAATTCCGCAGACCCTCCGTGGATTGTGGGGGGACAGCAAGAAAGTCTGTCATGGGCCAGAAACAAATGACCTTGAGTCCATGGAATCACTTCATATCCGGTCATTGCTAACTTTTTCCAAGGTGTAATTGTGGCATTTGCAGTTACTTTTACACATGCTAATGTGTTCATTCAGTTCTGGCATTGTAGAATGAAAAAATAGATATATGAATTATTGGTGAAGAAAAAGCTTTCACCTCTACCTAGTATATTTAACAACCATGCTGTCCTTTAAAAACCATTTGTTGTTATTTTAAATTACTTTATTCCAAATGAGAGAGAGTGAGAGAGAGAGAAGGAAAGCAGGAGAGAGACCCCAAACATGGTCTTTATACCATAACCCACCCCAACTCTAGCCAGCTCGGATCATGGGTACATGCATGCCTGGTGTACTCAAGGAGGAGGTCTCTGGATGAAAGTCTGTAACCCTCCCATATCTGTCTGGCCCCCTTTGTAGTTGTTTTTACGTCTAAACAACTTGGGTTAAAGTTGCAAGGTGCTTAGAACCTCTGAGTTCTTGATTTGCCTTTGCCAATTCTTCCTCAAAAACATTAGTCCAACCAGGGAAGTGGAGAATCCAAATTATTCATGCATAAGGATTATCGTCTATTTTTCCCCTCCTTCCCATAGCGCTTTCCGTCCTTCAATTGGCTCTGGAAGATTAAATAAACCGCAGTATCTGGGTCTCATCAATATATTTAATGCTGGTTATGCACCTGCACTATACTTCCCATGACAGTGGCTTCAGTCTCAAAGTATGGGAGTTGGAAAAGTTGGCGGAGAAAGAGGGAGGAGGAGAGACAGAGAGCAAGGAGGAAGCAGAGAGAAATGGAGAAAGGAGAGAACAAGGAGGGGAAATAGAAGGGAAACAGGATACTTCTGTAGTACAGATGACTGAGTTTGCTGTTTCTCTTAAAACTGGCTTGCTTTAACACTTTTTGTTCTTTTTCTATCTCTACAACGGTAAACCACCAGAGTACTGATGAGGCCAGAATGATGCTGGAGTCGTTCTCTTTAGCCCATCAACCCACACCCCCACTTTTCTTTGGGGGAAGGAGACAATGTGTCAATGCCCCGGTGTCTGCCTGTCTCGGTTGCATCTGTGAGTTGGAGACTAACCCCCTCGGCAGTCTGCTTAGGAAGGGGACGTGCTGCCTGTCGAGCTATTCCACACCGGCTCGTCTCTAATTAAAGTACTTGCTATGAACGATTTTTAAGTACTAGAGCTTAATGAAGTTAGAAAAAGGATTTGGATGCAGTTTGTGAAGACTTCAAATTGTTTGAGTTTTTTCTCTAGGGAGAATTGTAAGGTCTGGAGGCATTCTGAATTCCTTACAATGTATTCCATTTTGTTCTTTTCAAAAATTCTCTTTTAGTGGTGAATAGCTGGGGAAGAAAAAAAAAAGCCCACTTCCTATCTTCTCCCCCCTCCCCCCCCCCAGGAGAACACTGTAACTCTTGATTTGCAAAGTGGCTTCTTGGGAATTTAAAGTCTTTGAATACGGTTATCTAATTAAAGGGATGCCGTGTCTTTAATTCTCATTGGCAGTTGTACCTATGGCCCTATGATATGTGGGATTTGAAAGTAAAGTCATATTTATCCCAGATCACCTAAAGCTTACACCTATGGATGCTTATCCCTTTCACTGATGCCTGAAGCTCTGTGCCTCAGAGATACTGGACTGAGTGGGGATAAAAAAAAAACCTGCTTTATATAGTTCTATGTAGATCTGGGGGGTGAATTCCTCTGTCCATTGGTGGTTTATTGCTGACCAGTAAAATGCTGGCTAGTACTTTCTGTTAGAGATCAGAGTTGCAGTAATTTGTCGTCAATAGCTGTAATTAGGTTTATCTACCCTTTTAACCAATACCATGGTCTTTCCCAGTTTGTTATTGTTTTGGGGCTATTGAGAGAAATTCTAGAAAACTATTTTAAAGATTGATTTCAAAACAGTGCAACTCTTTAGGGATCCAGCCTTTCATCAACCTCTTATTCATTTCCCCCTCAAATATTCAAATGCTTTCTCAGAATAAAATGTCATGAAAGCCTGTCATGTATCTGAAAAATAATTAATATAATTGACAGGAATGTCGGTTTTCTGCTGAGGTGTGTTTCTCCTAATCCCACTGTGCAATCTTTAATATTGATCCAATTGCTAGGAAATCTTGTCACTCTCTGCTCCCCATACCTGGGCTAAATATTTCCAAGCCTTAGGATGCAGGAGCAACCGAATATTCGTGTTAGTGTTATAATAACCGTATGGCAAAAATAGGTCTCCTTTCACTTATGTAGTGGGGCATTGTGTTCTAACATCTATGTCAGTTACAGGCAGCACGTATAGAGTGCTTTGCCGGATTTGACAGTTTATTCATTGTGTACATTGCATAGAATATTGCAAATGGCACATCAGAGTGTTGGAATCTAGGCAATAGGAGTTCAGCACTTAAAGTGTCCAGGTTGCACCTGAACTAGCTGGAGCCTGCCAGCCCCTGCAAGCCCACTGAGAGCATCTGTCTCGCCACCACCTTGCTCATGCTGTCTCCTCCGCAGGCCCTCCGATTCTTCTGACTATGAGCATAAATCATCCACCTGTCAGGAGCTCTTGCTGCCTGGATTATGCAATGTGCCTGCCTTCATTTGGAGGTGGTGTGAGCAGGAGATTGCTGCAAATGGTTTGCATTCATTTTAATGCCATCCCAGCATTTCTTTAGCTTTAATGAGGGGATTAGGGTGGTGACAATGACTTTCAGAGACAATGAAAGTCTTCAAGATTCTAGAATTTGCTTTGTATGTTGGGGATAGCTCAGTTTGAGATCTCATTTTTTTTTTTTTTAAATCCCAAATAAACCAGTGGTTTAAACATTTAGGCAGAGGAACAGGAGATTGTACAAAGCCAGCTGTCTACAGCTCTATTCACTGCCTTTGTCATAGTTACCTCCAGCTGACAGACTTAACATCAGTCAAATTTATTGCTGATCTTCAATTAGTTACTTTTACTTTCTTTGGGGGGGGATGACTTTACATATATCAGGGAGCTCTTCCTACTATTTTTTTTTCTTAATTTGCTGCTTTTTGGTACTCTGAAATTTTTAAGAAAATAATCTTTTTTTTATGATTGTAGTTTCACAAAGTATGGACTAATCAAGGGTGAATCATACCTTTAATTAAAAACATTTCTTTTGCGTTTTAAATTTTAATTGCTGCTAGTATCCTAGTATAACTTTTATGGCAAAGATTGAGATTCTTCACCCTAGCTACTGATATGTATTAATTTTTAATTAGGAAAAGACATTAGTCATGTCAGCTATATACATATACATATATATATATATGTATATATGTATATAGGTATGTACAATGTATCTGTATACATATATAGATATATGTATGTATAATATACAAAATATGTAGATATGTATCTATAATACATATATGTGTGTATAATATAAAAGATGCAAATTATCATTTTCTCAATTAATAGGCTCTCTTTGCATATTTAAAGCACAACTTAAATGGGACATCACTAGAACTGTGTTTATTTGAAATTGAGAGACTGAAAATGCCAGGGATTTCTTTGCTTTCTAATAGCAAAATGATTTTTACATATGCCGTCATCACCTATGGATACATAAGCTGTATGGATCAGAGAAGTGAAAGGAAATATTGCTTTAAAATTGGGACTTACATCAGAGGGCCACCAGCTAAAATCGGGGCAGTTAGATACAAAGTCATGTATGTCTCATAATGTCTTTTCAAAATATGCTTAGATACAATTCAGTAAAGGCATATGAAGGAATTAAATGACATGGTAGTATATTGGAAATACTATGTGTGCTTTGGAACTGTAAGGTTCTTGTATTGTCTCCGAGCCTGAGATAAAGTAGGCATTAGACTTCAATTTCTATCTGTTTTCTTGAAACCTTCAGGGCCTCCTGCAAGTGTTTATTTGCTGAAGGTGGTATTCAGGGCAGCTCAAGAGTGAGGGAATGACAGTTCTCTGCTGGCTTTCTGTCTCTGCTTCCCTCCAGTCCTCTAGCCACTGCCACCACTTCCATTGTTAAAGCTAGAGAGCTTCCCAGTCTTCTTTGGGTACATGTGTGTGAATTTTATTAAAATCTGAGACACTGACATTCATGAAGTAGAAACATTTTCACAGATTTTCCATTGTGTGTTTGTATGGGTTTCACATTCTTTCCGTGTGTGTATTACATATATGTATATGAAATACATGTTCCAATGTATGCATGTGTATTTTATACACATATACAATAAATACACTGGGTTGTCTGAAAAGTCATTCACATTTTTGGGGAACCAGCAGTTAGCGTAATGGCTATGTCGCTGGACTCCCACGTAGTCGACCGCGGTTCGCGTCCTGGACCCGGTGGCTTAAAACTCACACCGGGCGCATGTGCGTGCGTGCCCAAGATCCTGAGAGGAGAATGGAGGAGAAGGGATTGCGGCGTGACCATCCCCCCTGGGGGGTGATTTCTCGCTTTCTGTCTCTATGTCTCTCTCTGTCTGTCTGGCGAGTGCACGCGCCCTATAGTGAAAAACCTCTCAAAAAAAAAAAAAAAAGTCATACACATTTTTTGCATAGAAAGACGTAGAGGGACCAGCAGTTAGCGTAATGGCTATGTCGCTGGACTCCCACGTAGTCGACCGCGGTTCGAGTCCCGGACCCGGTGGCTTAAACTCACGCCGGGCGCGTGTGCGTGCGTGCCCAAGATCCCGAGAGGAGAATGGAGGAGAAGGGATTGCGGCGTGACCATCCCCCCTGGGGGGTGATTTCCTGCTTTCTATCTCTCTGTCTCTCTCTGTCTGTCTGGCGAGCGCACGCGCCCTATCGCAAAAACCTCTCCAAAAAAAAAAAGACGTAGAAAAATAAGTCATGGCAAGGCCAGCAGGTGGCATGGTGGTTAAGGGCGCTGGACACCCACTTGGCCGACATAGTTCGAGTCCCACATTGGGCAACTTGCTTTCTTGCTTTCTCTCTCTCTCTCACTCTAGTTCTCACTCTGTCCCTCTCTGGTCAAATAATAAATAAATAAATAAATAAAGTTAACAAAAGTGATTTTTTTAAAAAAAAATAAGTCATGTCTTTTCTGATGATCTAATACATATGTATGTGTATGTAGTTTATGTCTACATACATACATGTACACAGTCATAAGTCCTTCTTGAAAAAAATGCCTCAGTTAGGTGTTTGTTTTGATGCTGAACACACTGAGATTGTTTATATTGACAGGGTGAGGAAGGAATGAACAAAGAAAGAAAATTAAACAATGCTCTAGAAAACCTGGGCTTTTTATACCAGTTGTTCATAACTCAAGAAAAAATATGTTTCCCTCAACAACAGTACTTGTCTTTGTTTTTGTTAGAAAGCTTGTGTGTGCGCCAAAGAGGGACAGAGAGAGGCGGAAGGGAAAGCACCCCTAATGGGAGATGGTCACGCCATAACCACTTCTCCTCCATCCTTCTCTCCTAGCAGAATTTTGGGCATGCATACACACATGCCAGCTTGTTCCTCAAGCTACAGGGTTTGAGACTAGAACTGCACAGTTGGTCACGTTGGATTCAGGTGTCTTCACCACCAGGCCACAGAGCTGGGCCAACAATAGTACCTTTAAACCTCTTAGTTACGTACAGAATGTTTTAACATGTTGAAATGTGATGAACACATTTCTCATCATAGTCACTCCTTACTTCATGACTGAGTTCTCCTATGATCAGATTGGTAAGTGAATCAGCAGATAAGCAAGGAGCTTAAAGGCAGAAGTCTTTTGGTGTGTCGTGGTGCCAAAGAGTATGTATTTTTCAATAGATTTCAGGTCACCCCACACTAGAACAATATAATTCTGTCCATACAAAAAGCATATATTAACTAGGTAAGCACAGAAAGTGACAAGACACACACCACCACACAATCATATCGACCTGGTGTAAATGCTTTTATTTATTCAGAATATTACTATAGGTGCACAATAATGCACATTCATAAACAAAATATGTCACCTTGGCTATTGTGAACACCTCATGTGGTGAATAGTAACCAACTGAACCAATGCGACAAAGACTGAGAAAGGAGATTCCCTGTGCCAGAGAACTCTTAAATGCGAAGGGTCATTAAGCGAGTAGGTCGTTAAGTGAGGAGCGACTGCGTTTAGAAAACAATGCACTGAGTGACTAAGTAACCCTCAGATCTTGAAAAAGGCACTTTCTCTCTGCTATTATGATGACAGATTTTCTTGGGCTTGGAGGAAGTCACTGTATGGACACACAACTTGAACTAAGCAGCTTCTTAGGACCATTTTGGGGCATGCAGTTGGCCCCAGTGAATGAGGCAAGCAGAGTCCAAGTTCTACACTTGGGGATCTTAAAGGGACTTAGTAACAAGTTAGCCTCCCACTCTTCTCAGTTTTTAATGTGACAGAGAAAATAACCTTTTTTTTTTTCTTTTCTTTTCTTTTTTGCCCCTCCGTGGAAACCTGATCCACTCAGTTTCCTAGAACATGAAATGTGTTTCATCATCGGTTTTTTCCCTCATCACTGACAAATCTAAATTTATGTATATTTAAAAAAAAAAAGAAAGAAAAGAAAACAGGAATATTTGAAGGGATAAATGCAACACAACACTGACAAAATCTGATGAAAAATCTCACTCTTTTATCTATGGAGAAATTAGGTTTATCATCAGGAAAGCATTCTCTTTTCATTTTCTGAAAGGTGCTTTTTGACAGACCCTTTGCAGTGGACGTCACACTCACAAAACATGCTGTCACAGGGCTATTTGAATATGGTGACAGGCTCATTATCATGTTGAAGACTCCTGACAACACTGTAGAGGGAAATGGACAAGGCTGCCAATCAGCTGTTGAAAAGACTGTGGTTGAAATAGGGTTTTTTGTTCCGAGAACAGTAGTACAAATTGACTGCATTAATTCTTTTTATTATAGCCGTGCGCACTGTAGTTAAGGACTCGGGAGGGTTTCCATTATCAACCCCTGTTTTCAGCAGGTTTATTAGCTGGCTATAAAAATTTGTTCCCAGCTGAAATTTGGCAGAGGTTAGAAGCCTTTTCTATAAGATTTAATTATGTGTGTGTGTGTGTGTGTGTGTGTGTGTGAGTTTTACTAACAGTTTAAAAAAATTGCCAAAATTATATGTGATGAGCAAGTAGACAGGACTTTCAGAATCTTCCTGTAATACAGTGATCATTCTCTGATGGCAGAGAAACATAATTCAAGCTGATAATCTGAGATTGTGGTTTAGGGTCCCGAAGTCTCGGAACACAGAGAATTGAGGCAACCTGATAAGTTACAAACCAAAATACGCCAAGGCGGCCGTCATGAAGCAAATAGTTTTGCGCAGCACTGTTCTTGATACTCGTTGGTCATCAGATCCTGACTTTAGGGGAAAAAAGCAACATGTACTTAAAAGTTGAGTTATTTTCCCAGTGTTTTCATTCACTTCATCAGGATTTTTTGCTTACAATGATAGCGTCAGCATTTTCATTCTTGTGGGTATTTTGGGAGAAGAAATTGGCTTCAAAAATTGCTATGTATGTTTGGCCTTTTTAATAAAAAAAAAATTTCAGAGAGAAGAATTAGCTTACTAGAATATCTAAAATGAGAACATTATTCAAGTAGTATGCGGTACCAATAAAAGACAACCACAGGAATTGTAAACTAGCGTTTTTTTGTTTGTTTGTTTGTTTGTTTACTTTGAGCCCGTGAATGTGAGCAAAACTTGATATTTTACCTAAATCTCCACCCCAAGGGCACCTGAAAAAAGATCATCAGATTCTAACCTTCACATAAAGCAAGGGTATTTCAGTTCATAAGTCTTACATAACTCTTTCTAATGATCCCTGTTTTGTTCAGTGCCCAAGTTACTTCCTGGTGGCAAGACTCTTCTGGAACTCACAAGAGGGACATTAATTCTCCTCTGCCATTTGGTGTATTGCAGCATTTACACACTTGATTAGACTCTGCTCTGGTGAAAAAAAAAGTTAGCATTCCTATATAAGAGCCAAATTCTCCCCAGGGAGTGACTTAGATATTGGAGGTAATAAGTCCAATAGGGAAATTTTACTTATCTTCCAGAGTTATTCCATTCTGACTTAACTCACTAACTGTGTCTTAAATTTGCTTCATACAGTAGTATCTTACTTTTCTCCATAAAGAACCAATGAAAATAATTATGTAGCTTCCTACTTTTTTTCTTTTTTCTTTTTTTTTAAGAAAAATTTTTTGCTATAGGGTGCGTGTGCTCACCGTTGAGAAAGAGAGAGGTAGAGAGTCAGAAGGCGAGACAGCACCTCCCGGGGGGATGGTCACACCACCATTCCTTCTCCTCCATTCTCCCCTCTAGGTTTTGGACATGCATGCACATTCATCCAGCCTAAGTTTTAAGCCACCAGGTCTGAGACTTGAACCACGGTCAACGATACAGGAGTCCAGCGACGTAACCATTATACCATCTGCTGGTCTCTTTCCTTCCTACTTTTATATTTAATAAAATTGAACTCAGAAATGTCCCCTGCTGGCTCAGGTGTGTAAGTGCTGTTTCTCTGCAACTTGATTTTCTTTTTCTTTTTTAAAATTTTATTAGAGAGTGCATGTGTTCCCTGGAGAGACAGAGAAAACACCCTTTAATGAGACTTGGCCATGCTGCCATCTCTTCTCCTTTTCTCTGTCTTGTTGGGATTCCAGGTACACACACATGCTCCCAGAGTATTTTTCAAGACATGTGGTTGGCCATGTGGGATCTGTCTCTCTTAGCCACTAGGCCATGGGGCTGACCCTCTGGCATCTTAGTCTTACTGCCTCATTTATTCATAGACTCATTCAGCTAGGGTATATTGATGACCTCTTCTGTTGCAAGCACTATTCTAGGAGAGGGAGTTGAACGATGGACAGGAATTTCTTTAGGTGATGGGGGTGGGTGGCAGGAATGGCATTGGCACACACAGGACAGGGATGTGTCTGACTCTTGAGATGTGCAAAGTAAGACCTAAAGAATGAGCAGACATGGGACCAGCAGTTAGTGTAATGGGTATGTCACTTGACTCTCACGTAGTCGATTGTGGTTCGAGTTCCAGACCCGGTGGCTTAAACTCACGCTGGGTGCGTGTGCGTGCATGCCCAAGATCCCGAGAGGAGAATGGAGGAGAAGGGATTGTGGTGTGGCTATCCCCCCTGGGGGGTGATTTCTCGCTTTCTGTCTCTTTGTCTCTCTCTGTCTGTCTGGAGAGTGCACACGCCCTATAGCAAAAACCTCTCCAAAAAAAAAAAAAAAAAAGAAGGAAAAAGAATGAGCAGACATTAATCAGTAAAGGGTGAGGAAAAAAGAGAGCAGATGTCCCACATGAAGAGGTGAATTGATACACAAGCCCAGAGGCCTAGGGAGAGTTCTGCTTCTCTGAGGGAATTTCCTAAGAATGGCTAAAAGATCAGGGATTAATACAAAGAGGCAGGTTCCTAGTGATCAGGATGGAATCAGGGACTTAGTAATGAAGGAACTTAGAATTTTTTAATCTCGAACTTCGCCCAAGATTAATGAAGAGGTTTTTTGGAGGAGTTATTCTTTCTTGTTTTGGATCATACTGGGTTTCTGTTTTAGGCAGATCCCTACGTGAAGCTTGGAGATGGGACAACTGAGTCGGTGGTGTTGGAAGGGGGGAGATTTGCTGTCATTTTCAGAATGAATTGTGCTCCTTTTCTTCCTAGTTGATTTCTATGATCTCCCTATCTCTAATCACTGTTAAAAAATGAGAAATTTTCATGTAGATGATGATACTAATTTGGAAAATGGAACTATGTTTATCTAATCAAAGTCAATGTTTTCTTCATAGATTGTGTTTTCTGTATTTATTTGCGAACGCTTCACAGCAAAGTACAGTGGTATTTTCTTTCTTTCTTTCTTTTCTCTTCTCTTCTCTTCTTTTCTTTTCTTTTTTTTTTCTTTTCTTTTCTTTTAAGCTGACACCACACTGAAAAAGTCAGCATTCCACTAGATGGAGCAGAATGGAAGTAGAACTAGCCAGGAGGGAGCTGTGTGGACCGAGCTCAATGGATATCAAGAGAGTAAGAAGAGATACCATGTGACCAAAAAGAAAAGAAAGGACATTCAGGAGTAAGGAGCTGGAGATAGAGGGGTATGGTAGGGGAAAAGGATTATGAATGATCAGGATATTTGTAAATTAAAAAAAAAAATAGCATCTAGTAGTAAAGGAGTTTCCTAGTTATAGATAAAAAAAATGAAGTTATGGCTCTAACCAGTTATTTTTACATGAATTAAAGGTATTTTATTTATTATTGACAGCCACAAAGGGTGAGGCCTTCCATGTCAAATCATGCCATCAGACCCTATAAAGTGTTTATTCTAGTTACGGAAACCAGTGCCTTGGAAATGGGTTAGAAGCGGCCTGCAGGTGGTGTGGTAGTTAAGGCCCCAGACTCCCCCATGGCTGACTTCGGTTTTAATCCCAGACCTGATCGCTTGCTTTCTCACTTTTTCTCCCCTCTCTCTGTCTTTCTCTCTGGCAAGCTGCCAGGTCAGGGATTTGAAAAAAAGTAATTCTTTTTAAAAATAATGGGTTAGAAAACCTGCTCTTGATGTTTCTTTGCCTTACAATATACATTACTGGCCCCAAACCCTAGAACTATTGCCTATCTTAGCCTTTAAGTCTTTTTATGTTCTGACTGAGCCACTGGCCATGAAACTATGGAAAAAGAAATCTTAGCTCCTGAAATAAACTTATGATCCAGTGCTTCTGCTTTTACTTCTAATGTATTTGCCAATCCTTTTCCTGACTCCATCTCAACGTAAGTAACTCTTCCTGCCTCTCTCGCACATTAACTGACCATCCCTACTTTTTTGCCTTGTACAGTGACACAGAAGTGCAGAGAGACTTCCAAACGTTCACAGAAAAATGGGATTAAAGTATGTGTTTATTTGGGTGCAAATTTTTTTTTGAAATCCATGCATAATATATATATTTTTTTTTTTGGAGAGATTTTCACTGTAGGGCGCGTGCGCTCGCCAGACAGACAGAGAGAGACATAGAGACAGAAAGCGAGAAATCCCCCCCCAGGGGGGATGGTCACGCCGCAATCCCTTCTCCTCCATTCTCCTCTCGGGATCTTGGGCATGCACGCACACGCGCCCGGCGTGAGTTTTAAGCCACCGGGTCCGGGACACGAACCGCGGTTGACTACGTGGGAGTCCAGCGACATAGCCATTACGCTAACTGCTGGTTCCCTGCATATTTTTGAAGAATATGTCTTTAACTTTATTTATCATCATTATTTATTTATTTTTTAAAATTTGACCAGAAAGAGACAAAGAGAGAAACAGGAGTGTGAAAGCAAGCTACCAGATTCGGGACCCGAATCATGGTTGGCCACGTGGAAGTCCAGCTCCCTGACTACCACACCACCTGCCAGCCTTGCATAGGGTTTTTATAATATGCATTTCCATAAATGTTTTGAAGACGCTTAATATGTACTTTTATACATCCAAAAGTACTTAAAATCAGAAACTGCTTCCTTTTCCTCTTTTGTTTGTTCTTTTCCACTTTTCATCCTCATCTTTAGTTCGTCTCTAAAACTCCTTTTAGGCACCGTATTCTGGTTGTCTTCATTACATTGCTTTTTACTTACTAAATAGCCTGAAAAATATAGTTCTCAGACATAAACATAGAACTTTCTTTTTTTAAAAAGAATTAATTAATTAATTAGAATTTGAGCAGAGAGGGACAGTGAGAGAGAGAGAGAGAGAGAGAACTGAGGAAGCAAACTGCTAGGCCCAGGACTCGAACCGTGCTCAGTCATGTGAGATTCCAGCACCCCCTTAACCACCATGCCACCTGCCAGCCCCAAAACATAGAAGTTTTTAACGTATCTCTGGAGATTTCCTTTTTTGCACATTGTCATCAGTTCCTTAATATACATCATTAGATCCTGGGTGCAGTGGTGCAGACAGTAGGTCGCTGCTACACTAGGCGGGAGCCGGATGGGAAGGCTGAAGGGTTGTGGTCCAGGTCTACATGAGCACACAGGGAGAGACTGTGGCCCATGTCCATGATTCCAGCTGGCTGAAGGGCTAGGAGAAGGACTGAGGCCTGAAGACCCCACCTTTCTCTCTCTTTTTTTCTCACATAAAGGATATAAATTTTAAAATGCTTATCATTTGAATATGATAGCACATCTAGTTGTGAGTTTGCCTACTCTAATATCGTTCCACCTCAAATTCTTCTGAGCTTACTACCATCTACATCCACTCCACAAACTTCTGTCTTGTCCACAAGATTTTCAGGGAGATTTGCTAAGTACAGTAATGAAAATACTATCAAGATAAATACAGTATTCCACTTATCTGCTAGGAGAATAACCCCATCAGAAAAGGATATGAAGGGTTTTTTTTCAGGGTATGATGTGATTTCACCTTTACATTTTTTTCTTGTTTTAAAAGGATTAACTATTCATTATAGAAAATGAATGTGGAAAACAGAATGAAAGGAGGAAGAAAAATTCGCCATCAAATGGCATCTACTATTTGTATTGTGTACTTAAGGGAAGAAGCTTGTTCCTGGGGCTCTGAGTCTAAGGCACTCCAATTTTGCATGGGTTGGGTCAGGATCCATTTAAAGTCCTCTGTTTCCTTTTTCCAGACGTCATCACATCTGCAGTTGGGGCCCTTCTGTTCACATGGTTTCTCAAAGATCAAGGAAAGAGCTTCTTTAGTTTTTGATTACATTTTCCTACTTGCCTGGATATGAGTGCCCTAGGTCTAGAAATCTCACTTACGTTAAAGTGTATGGATGCTCTCTAATTGTTTTTGTGTATGTGATTTATTTGCTTTTACTTGCTCTAGTTAGAGGATCATTCTCTTTGTTGGAGGAAACAGGCCAAAAAAAAATTACAAACAACAGCAAAATATTTTTCTATCACTTTGCCATAGGTTTTGTTATGCTGCTTTACTACGAGGGTTATTGCAATGAATAGAAATTGACACTTGTCTGGGAGATGAGGGAAACAGGCTCAGGGAATGAGCTGGGACCACAGGAAGCTGAATGACTGAACACAGCTAAGACCTTGTCCAGGAACATCTTCCTGAGGGTGCTGTGGCCACCACAAAAGCTGCTTGCACTGGGCACAGATATGGCTGCAGTTGGCCCTGGTATGAGTTCTCAGCACTCCCTTCCATATTCAGTCTTATGCTCAATATCAAGTTCGGGCAGGGGTTTCTGATTGGCCAACCATGTGTCCACACCCCCGCTGCTGGGCTTTAGAATAGCAAGTGTTGAGAATGTTTAGAATTTTTGTTTTCTCTAGAAATATAATAACAGCTCAGGGCCAGCAGATGGCATAGTGGTTACATTGCTCAGCTCCCACATGGCCGACCATGGTTTGAGTCCTGGACCCAGTGGCTTGAAACTTAGGCTGGGTATGTGTGTATGCATGCCCAAGAACCTCGTAGGAGAATGGAGGAGAAGGGATTATGGTGTGGCCATCCCTCCTGGGGGATGATTTCTTACTTTCCCTTCCACTGTCTCTGTTTCTCTCTCTCTCCCTCTCTTGTGAGCACCTGTCCTAAGACAAAAACCTCTACAAACAAAAAACGGAAATATAATAATTAAAAATAACTGCATTACTAGCCATGCCATATACCATTGTGAGCACATATAGGCTTGATTGATTCTTATATCAATACAAAGTAGGCATTATTATTATTATTCTTTTTATCTATATTTTACAGATGAAGCTACTGAGACATAGACATTAAAAGGCTTGCCTGAGATCACATATAACGTTTTAATTGCTCAAGCTGGAAGTTGAACTCAACCAGTCCTCTCCAGAGTTTGGGTCTTTATCACTGTATGTGTTGCCTCCTCTGCTCTCACTGCTAGACACCTAGGATTTAGTCTATGTAGAGAAACATGCTACTTCTAGATTAAAAAAAAAAGAAAAAAAACAGAAAAAGACAGTATTATAAGGATCAACCTTATATAGAGAACAATATTAATATTAATATGGTTAGGGCCAGTAGGTGGTATGGTGGTTAAGGGCACTGGATCTCCCACATGGCTGACTATGGTTCAATTCCCAGATGTGTGTCTCTCTCTCTCTCTCTCTCTCTCTCTCTCTCTCTCTCTCTCTCTGTTCCTTTCTGGTCTAATTAAAAATAAATAAATAAATAAATACATATTAAATAAAATAATTATTTATTTTCTTTTTTTGGAGAGGTTTTTGCGATAGGAAGTGTGCACTTGCCAGAAAGACAGAGAGAGACAGAGAGAAAGAAAGCAAGAAATCACCCCCCAAGGGGGATGACCACACCGCAATCCCTTCTTCATTCTCCTCTTGGAATCTTGGGCACACACGCACACGCGCCCAGTGTGAATCTAAGCCACTGAGTCCAGTACTCAAATTGCGGTCGACATAGCCATTACGCTAACTGCTGGTCCCAATAAAATAATTCTTTATAAAAATATTGATATGGTTTTGTTTGTTTGCCAACAGAGCATCAGTAAAGAGTTTGCCTAAGTGTCATTAGGACAAAAGTAAATAAATGGGAACATTCCCCAGGCAATACAGAGTGATAGGAAACGTGGACCCAGAGAGAAAGCCATTAAAAGAAAGGTCTGGTAACTTGATTGAACACTTCTGAACTCATGCAATGAGCTTCTGAGAAAGGAGAAAAGCTCTTATTTTATGAATCTTAATCCCATAAAAGTAGTCAGTTTTTAGATGAAAGGGAAAAGATAGCTGATAATTGTATGAAAGTAGGAGACAGTTTCAGTGGCCTGGATGTAAGGTGAGCAGTGTCTGAAAGTTCTAACATTTAAAGAGAGAATTCTGACAGAGTTTGGGATGAAAAATAGAGACATTTGGTGAGCACCTGCATGAGGGCCCAGAGCAGAGCACAACTTAGTAAGATTTAGTTCTTTCAAAGAAACCAAATAAAACACCAGGGGCGAAGAAAAAGCATGGTGGAATTTGAGAATAAAAATCAACTTGAGAAGAAATAATAATTCATTTTAACAAATATGTGTAGTGCTTTCTCTGTGCTATGAACTGAGACCTCTGGTAAGATCCGAACATGGATTCATCATGAGTTTAGTTAAGGTGTGCTAGGTTTTAGGTACTAAGTGGGCATCCACATGAAAATGGTTTAGAAGCACTTAAAAATTAAAATAAAAATCAAAGCATTTAATGAGCAATGCTCTGGGAGGCAATCTGATACATAGGAAGGTTTTGGGTTCAAGTCTCGAGACTTCCCTAAGTATGCCGGGCACATGTTCTCCCACGAGCCAGTGCTGACAGAAGCTGGAGGGGGTGGATCATAGAGTCAAGACCTTGTTGGTTTTGCTGTCTCTCTGTCTCCCACTTACTCTGTCTCTTCCACTCATGGAAGAAATAAACTTTAAAAAATAAAAAAAAAGGAAGCTAGAATCTGGGTAATAATTTTAGGGTTGAAGATACTAATTTGAGAGCAGCACCATAAAGATGAAAGTTGGGTCATGCACTGATCCCCAAATAGCTTAAACAGAGAAAGAATGTCATTTTTCTCCCCTTCGTCACCATATTAATTTCCATGTAGTATTGAAAACAGGTATGCTGAATATTCATTTCAAACTATATTATCTGTTCCAGATAAGGCGTAAACATGATGTCTTGATCGGCTGTCATCAGATACCCCTGACACTTTTTCAGAGTTAGCGGTTGGAACTTAGGGTCATGGCCACAGTCTACCTTAGGTCATTGTTTCTTATCTCTGGGAAATTTTGATAGATTTCTTAGAGATCCAGAATTATTTTTGTTCTGAACTGTCGACTATTCTTAGACACTGTTAAGTACCTGAATACTTTCTCATCTTCGCACTGATATGTGAACACAGTCACAGAAGCTCATAGTATTGCTAGAAATGAGCCACAGCGAGTTTCTCTCCGTGGTGCTAGAAATGTGTTTCTCTTCCTCTTTTTAGTGCCCTCATACCCTGCTACTTACAATTTATGCAAGAAAGAGACCAAGGCCAAGATGGAGTGGTCACTCATAGGGTTTTTGTGCCTCTCTGGGATTTTGTTGTTTCAGTGGAAACGATATTGATCTAGCATATTTGGTTACAGGGAGAGTATTCTGTCTTTTTCAAATATTATTAGTCCGAGAATATGGATATGGCTAGAGTAGAGTTTAGGGCATAACTAACAATACAGCGGGAGTAGTGCATTTGAGCCATACAGATATGCACTCTTGAGCACAGTAAAGATCTGCTGCCTGTGAAGACCTGCCTTTGTTGTGTGTCCGTGTTTCTGTGCATTGTAGTATATGTGAACACACAAGCTTTGTATGCCCCTCCCAGCCTGTCTGCAACTCTAGCAAGTATCTATCTCGTACGTAGTTCTGTTTATGTTTTAAAAAAATATTTATTCTGAAAGAGACAGACAGACACTCCCATCCCCGCAAGATTCTTCATGCTGTAACCCACCCCTAGTCTCAGCCAGCCTGGGTCACAGGCAAGGCATACCCCGTGTGCACTCTGAGGTCCCAAGACACAAACCTGGGACTTTCTCATGTGTGTCCAGTCACCACCACGGCATCACTTCCTGGCTCCTAGTTACTATTAACTCGAACACTATTTAGAGAGGACTATGTCCTAGAAAGGTCAGCAGTTTAATATGACACGAGTACAGTTCAGTGTTTCAAGGCCTAGTTATCGTTGTCATAGTGCGTAAGTATCTAACTAGTTTTGTCTTTTTTTGTCCCTGTACCCTCAAAAATTGATAAGGTAAATGCAATTTTCTTTAGTCTCTCAATAGTAGAGCTTTCTCACTGGTACCTTTTATGCTTTGCCAAAAGAGCAGGGACAAGAAATGTTTAGTGTTAGCATGTTCTAGTTTGAATGTATGGGTATATATTCATCACTTTTAGGATACAGAAGTAGGAATTTAGATAAAAGGCTATGACCTATATGGGCAATGTTTAATATAGGAAGCAAGATCTCCCCTGTTGCCTATATTATATTTATTTATTTTTAAAGAATTATTTTATTTAACTTTATTTATTTATTTATTTATTTATTTATTTATTTATTTTAATTTGACCAGAGATGGACAGAATGAGAGAGAGAGAGGTAGAGAGAGAGAGAGGGTAAGTGAAACAGCAAACCACTAGGTCTAGGACATGAACCATGCTCAGCCATGTGGGAGTCCAGTGCCCTTAACCACCACACCATCTGCCGGCCCTTGTCATATTTATTTTTATAAGTTAAAGTTTAATGATTTTGACTGATGCAAAGTTTTAGTTATAAGTTTCATTTAACTATGACTACATGGGTAAACACTTTGACCTTCCAGGGAAAAAAGTGAATACTTCTAAAACAATATCTTCTCTTAGAAGTATTGAGTTCATTTCAGATGGCTGTATCTCCTTCCTTTATTAATTTCATATTTTAAAAGGTGTTATTCTAACTTAAAAATAATTATTTTTATAATACACTAATTAGTTATTTATTTTGAAATCTCAAAAGCCAATGTAGAATTTTTTGAAAATGAAATCTGCAACCAGAATGATTAGTATGCATCTCAATTTCTTCAGAAAAATTCCGAGCTTATAAATTGAGTTTACAAGATGTAAAACACTGATAAAATGCGCAGCGTATCAATGAAATAATTATGTGCACTATCGTATGGGAAATAGATATATAATGCTATATCAATGAAATAATTATGTATTCTATCTTATGGGATTTTTGTCTTTTTTTTCCATTGGAGCTATTTAATAAAATGGAAAATTGTGTTTTTCTTAATATTATAGTGAGCAAATTTTCCATTATATCTGGACACAGAACATGTGAAGTATGGAATCAGTGTCCATGAAGTGCTGATGACCTAAGTGAGAAGGATCTAAGTGAGAAGGATCAATGAATCCTTAAAAGAAAACATAACAATTTAAGAGAGCGTAGCCTAGGTCCCATATATGTATGGAACATGCCAGCTATCAGAGTTTAGTTGCTAAGCTGATTAAAGATGCCCAAAGTGTTTTAAGAAGTCTTATAGAAGTGCAGTTTTTGGGCCAGTTGGTGGCATGGTGGTTAAGGCAGCTGAAACCCACATGGCTGGCAGGTTGATTTGAATTCTGGATCTGGCAACCTGAAAAACAACTGGGCACCTGCACATGTGTCCACAGAATCTTGATAAAGAGGATAGTGGAGAGGAGAAGGGATTGTGGTGTGATCATTCCTCATGGGGGTACATTTTCATTCTTTTTTTCTCTTTCTCTCTCTTATCTCTAAATATGTGTCTCTCCATCTCTCTCTGGTGGGTGTGTGCACCACCTGGAAAATTAAAAAAAAAAAAAAAAGTGAAATGTCTACTGTAGTTCTTAGAACTTAGAAGAGGAAGGATTTTATCTATGGAGGTCATTGTGGTCAAAAGTCTCCCAAGTAACTCATGTGTTTCCAGGACATGGTAAGTATCATTTCTGCTAGAGCCACAGTTTTGTAAAAGACAGGATTTGGAGATGAGAAGGGAGAAGTAACTAAGGCCCAGTTCATGAAGGATGTTGCTTGAATTTTGGGCTGTTATTACACATATGTCTTTGGTGGAAGAATGAAGAGATGGATAAGCCCAGAGACTAATGGGCATGTTGCTCTAGATATTTCAGTTGTCAAAAAATGAGGGTCCATATGAGATTTGTGGCAGTGGGTTCAAAAGATAGAAATGGATTTGAGAAGCAGTCCTGAGGCAGAATTAACCTGACCCAGTGCCTGACTGAATTTGGGAGTATTGTTGGGAGGAACAATAATCACTTCATCAGGAAAATCAGTAGAGCCATCTGTTGCAATAGATTAATCCCCATATGCCATCAATGTGCATTTCTGAACTGCAAAGCTAAGATAATTTTGGAGAGTGAAATTTTGTCTTCTGTAGTTGATGACCTGTCTCAAATGGCCTGATTAATTATGGAGCATTCTTAACAGTGTGAAAATGGCATTGTTGAGAACTTCAGATGTTGTCTGGAGGGAATCCTTTCTTCTAAGGAGCCTAACTGTATCCTCATCTAGGCTGAATCACTGCATTGAGATCTTTCTTCATTTCTTTTCCCTCACCTCATGACAAAACACAAGGCTGCTAGCAATGTCCACCTTTTGATTAAATGTAAGGAATTGAGAAAAATAATTACTGCATGTGACCCTTGATATCCCACCTCTTTGTCAAAAGTCTTTTGAGCACATATCACTAGGATGTTTTTTCTTTTTGTAGTGCCATAAGCTAGACAGGCATAATTTTCCAATAAAACACAAAGAAAAGAAAATTCTTTAAATTGGATAACAAATTGGATTTTTGCCCATTTGGATAGACTAGGTCAAGGTTAGTACTTTGAGTGCGTTAGCCTGGAATAAGTAAGCAAAAATTTATACATAAATATCACTTATATGCCACTTACATTAACTTTCTGCTGTGGATACATATCCAGGGCTGCTTCCAGGGTCTTATCCATATTCATTGGCTGATATAAAAGCAAAATAGGATGGAAATCTTCATTGGAAAACACCCTGCATCTTGACATCTGGTGTCCAAACATGATTTCAGTATTGATATTATCTCAAGGGCTAGCAAGTTTCAGATTGGTAAGCCAAATGTATTTAGAGATCAATCCCCTTTTCTAGTGTATTGAAAATATTTCTCTGCCACGAGCTATTTTCTTAAAATGGAAAATATTTAATCAGAAAGGTGCTTTCAGTGGTAACTATAGACACCAATCAAAGGACAGTGGACGAAGAGAGATTACCGCCTTTTAGAAATGTACATTATTGAAATACTCCCCCCTCCATAAAAAAAAAATCTCTTAAACCTTTTCTTGGGTTACATCTAAGTGATTTTCCCCCCTTACTCATTTTGTGCTCACAAACATGAGTGATATAAAAGTGAAGAAAGAATTGGCTTAGATTCGTCAAATAATTACTCCATTTCACCAAAATCATGCTTATGGATTATTAAATCTATTTATTGATTAGCTTTACCTTGAGTGACAAAGTAAAGCAAACTCATTTTGAGACCATGAACAACTGAATGAATGAGTGAATAAAACTGAATACATAAAATTATTTGAGGATAATGTAACATTTAAGTTAATAAATTGGTCTTGTGGTAGACTGATCTAAAATGTGTTAGATAATAATGATGGTTTACAATTAGAGCTTACATGTATTCTAAATGTTTTGTGTTTATTAAGTAATTTCATTCTCAAAACAACATTGTTTAAGTGAAGTGCTATTCCCTTTTTTTTTAAAATCAAGATACAATTGATATTATGTTACATTCACCATTTTAACCATCATAAAGGGTACAGTAAATGGCTTTTAGTATATTCAGAACAAACAACCATTGTCACTGTATAATTCTAGAACAAAAAGAAACTCTGTAATCTGGTAACCAAAGTCTTCCTATCTTCCCACCCCTTACCATTTCCTGCCCCTTTCTGCCTCTGGTAACCTCTATATTTATACACTCCTTCTATGACGTCAACCAACCTTAGCTTTTACATATGAATGAAAACATGTGGTATTTCTCTCTCCACATGCCTGCTTATTTCCAATGAAGGTGAGAGACTTTAATTTCCATTTCTTTGAACAAGAGAAGCAGGATTGATGAAGTTGGTGGGCTTTTCCACGAGTTTGTTATCCATAATAGAATGGGGGCTGGTTAGGGCAGCTGGATTCCCACATGGCCAACTGCATGGTTTAACTCCTGGATCTGGCAGCTTGAAAAACAGGCCAGGTGCATGTGCATGCCCAAAATCCTGGGAGAAGGATGGAAGAGAACAAATTGTGGCATGGTCCTTCCCCCTAGGGGTTACTTTCACACTTTCCCTCTCTCATGCTCCCTAGCAAACAAGCAAACAAACAAAAAAAGAATGAAAGTGGCTCCAGGTATTTCTGAGGGTATATTTTCTTTTTCTATCCACACTTCTGAGAAACATCACTTGACTTTTCTTTGTATTTAATTTTTTTATATAAATGGAAGTATGAATCTCTCTCATTTATACACATACACACACCCTTCCCCAAACATCAGAACTGTGATATAAGGAAGTATTGCACTTCTCTGACTTCATAATGTTAGATGTTTTTTAAGTGGACTAAACAAGGAAATGAGCTAAAGATTCATATATTGACACGATGATTTTTTAATTTTTCATGGGATTTTGAATGCCTAGCCAAGCTGATTTGCCACTCAGGGACCTCGGATTCTTTTTTTTTTTTTTTTTTTTTTTTGGGGTTTTTCTTATAAGGGGCGGGCAGGTGCCCGTTCACTATAGGGCGCGTGCAGTTGCCAGACAGACAGAGAGAGACATAGAGACAGAAAGCGAGAAATCACCCCCCAGAGGGGATGGTCATGCCGCAATCCCTTCTTCTCCATTCTCCTCTCAGGATCTTGGGCACGCACGCACACGCGCCTGGTGTGAGTTTTAAGCCACCGGGTCCGGGACGTGAACCACGGTCAACTACGTGGGAGTCCAGTGACATAGCCATTATGCTAACTGCTGGTTCCCGGGACCTCGGATTCTTACAGAGCCTACAGGGTTCTGGTGGATGTGTTTGCCTATCAATCACATGTTCTAAGGAAACCAAAGTGCCCTGTGTCAATGACATGGCTGTTCTCAGAAGGCTTGGCTGTTGACCCCAGGTCCCCCATCTTTCCTGATTGCCTACATATATCTCTCTTTGAGAATTTTTAGTGGCCCACTGTTCACTCAGATTCATTGGATTTATAGTGATCACTCCTAACCTTGCAAAAAAAAAAAAATTGCACCAATATTTGCAGGTGTGTGTACTTCCCTATATTTTTGCAGATTTCGAGAATCACAATTTTGAAAATTATTTTCTTCGGGATCCTAAAATGCTCTAAAAGCTCAGCAAAGTATTGCAAATGTCAGACTGCTTGAGAACTAGATTTGGTATAAGTATTCTCACATTTTTTCTAACTGAAAGAGAACCACGTTATATAAACATACATATGTCCAAATTGTTACATATGTATTACCTACTTATATTGGGTCATCGGGGAAGTCATGATGCATTTTTGCATAGAAGAACATAGACGAACAGGATGACTTAAGATCTACAATAAGATGGATACATGAGTATGTTTCTAGCTGAGTAAAACAGGACACCATACTAAGTGAGGCCAAAATTGCAGACTCACTTTCTATATATCCTTCTTACTTAATTCTGTTTGTTATCCAGACACAGGCCCCCCCAACTCTTGATCAGCTCTTATATTACAGCTGGTCCAGAGAGGCAGAGTGCATACCTCAGGGTAATACTCCCCACTACTGGGAAAACAAGAAAACCTATCATGTTAGAACCATAATATCTCTGTTCTGAGGGCACATTTAATTTTACTCTCAAATTCAATGTGATTTGGATATTACTATGTAAGTCTTGTTAAAATATGTAAATAGGGCATTTGCTAAACTGTCTTTATTTAGTGTTCTTTTAAGTGATCATAAAATTTTAATGACTATTATTACCGATACTCTAATAAGTACTTCAATGAATTTTTTGATGTTTAAATATAATTTGTATGTTACTGTAGAATCTCAATATGGGCATTTTAATATTGAAGCATTACTGTAAAATATTCATGCCGTCAGCCTTCCATATTGCTATACCGTAGAATAAATGCATGTTGATTTGAACTTAAATCTTTCTGACGTTCAGTGTTTTGGATATCACAGAAACTTGTAATGCATTAGCCATTCAAACTGAGGGAAAGTGACTTGGTTTTTTCAGAGTATTTCTAAATTGATGTTAAAAACAATTTTATTCTAGCCGAGCAGGCCCTCGCTTTTCGGTCTAATTTTGGACATATACGTGGGTTACTTAAATAGAGAGATAACATTAATCTTTCTGGAGCAACAAGTGCTGGGTAGGGTTAAGGCCAAGAGTTTAGCATTCCTGTTATCATACTGCTATTGTTGGACTTAAGGACCACAGTGTATAATCATTACTGAATGTTCAAATAATTTAGATTCTTTTGAACTCTGCTATGAGTTATTGTTTCCTCACATTGTAAAACTTGCACCCCGACTTGTTTTGTTTTGTTTCGTTTTTCTTAGAGACAAAATAGCAATTAGTAGGAACAGTTTCATTTATGCCTGAGATTAGCTGAGGCCAAAGCAGGCAGCCCATGACACTGTGTTCATGCTGCTATTTATGTCGATATTGGGCACGGGAATAGGTTTTCACCAATAGGGCTGCTTAGGCTTTATGCTACATATCCTGAAGCATTTTGTTTATGCTTTATAAATAGGACCAGCTATTTATAACCTTCAGCCACTATTCTTTTAGTGGCATTCTCAAGTGGCCTTTGGTTTGCTTTAACGTGAGCCGTTTATGCACTTCTCTTCTGTTGCTTGAGAAGCTCAATGGGAATATCTGAGTTTAGTTAGCTAGTCCGATGAAACGCTGGGAAATTGTTAGGCTCTGGGAGGTTAAGACAGCATTGCGAACATGTAACAAATAATGAAATGCTAAGAAGAAACAGATCAGATCCGTTTTCTATTATGAAAATGTCATCTGACAGATGCAGTCGTTTCATTGGAAAAGATCTCTACGTACACTGGGAGTCTTATATTCTATTAAAAAAAAAAAAAAAAAAAAAAAAAAAAAAAAAAAAAAAAAAAAAAAAAAAGGAACTAAACCTGTGGTGACCAGAGAGTCCTGTGGGGGAAGATCTACCTATGGATATTTCAGAGAATCTTTTAGGGGGACATTTATTCTCGCCTTGGAGGTAGAGAGCGTTTAAAGTTAATATTTCTGCCATCTTCTTCTTTCCTTCCTTGTGCTTACAGGCAGAGGTGAAAATCTGCCCTGCTTCCCCTGTGTCTAATAGAGAATCTACATCAAAAGCAGGAAATGCTTTAGAGATAATAGAAAGGGAGGGATGAGGAGGGAGCGCGTGTGGCAGCCTATAAAATCAGCAAAGGCCTTGACAGAAACAGGAGCCAGGCAGAATTCGCAGTGAGCAGGACTAGGCCAGCCTGGGTGGTACTGCAGTGTCATAACGCTCCACGATACCGAAGCCACGGGGGAAGGTCCCGGGGTGACATCCCAGGTCTCCGGGAGCACACTGGGCACGAGCATGCCTGTGGTATGGGCTAGCTGAGGCTGGGGTGGATTGTCGCCTGAAGACCATGCTGGAGGTGGCCCCTCCTACCCCGAGAAATAAAGAAAGAAACAAACTTTTTAAAAAGTAGTCATCTGTGTAACAACTGCATGCCTGAATGATTTGCCTGTTGTCATCACAGGAAGTACAGATCAATACGTATCCCTCATCCCTTTGTATTTGTAAACAATGTAGAAAAAGACCAAAAGGAAAGGGTAAAAAATAAACCTTTCTGAAATTTTTCTTCTGGCACTTTTTAATCTGGGATAGATGCCTGTGAAGAGAACATTAGCCAAGTTGGCATTTTCTGTGTCAGTACCTCCATCCCCCAGTGGTCCAGAACAGAGCATATATATTTCATTAACTCCTGACCTGCTGGTTGGCTTCCAGAGATAACAAAACCACTGGCATCCTGCATGTTAAGATAGCTTTTTGGGGTCAGGGGGTGTCATGGTAGTTAAAGGCATTGGACTTCCACACGGTTGACCACAGTTCAAGTCCTAGACCTGGTAGCTTGCTTTCTCACTTCCTCTCTCTGTCTCTGTCTCTGTATGGTGAATGCATGTATCCCATAGCTAACTGAAAATTAATAATAATAACAAGTAAAATGAAATAAATTTTTCAAGATAAATTTCTTTTTTTAAAAAAGGTTGCTTTGTGGTAATTACGTTCTAGATGTGGGTTCTAGAAGTAGCTTGAGCCCAGTATACCATCTTCCATGATCATTCACTGAAGCCTATATCTTTTGTTTTTAAGAGATTTTTGCTGTAGGGTGTATGTGCTTGCTATAGGATGCATGTGCTTGCCAGAAAGACAAAGAGGATCAAAGAGACAGAAAGTGAGAAATCACTCCCACTCCCCATCCTCCCTCCCATCCAGCAGGGATGGCCATGTAGCAATCGTTTCTCCTCCATTCTACTCTCATAATTTTGGGCACCCATACACATGCTCCCAGTGTGTTTCAAGCTGCCAGGTCCAGGACTCGAACTGCGGTCGACCACGTGAGAGTCCAGCACCTGAACCACTATGCCACCTGCTGGCCCCTGCAGCCTGCATTTTAGTTTGTGCCTGACAAAACAGAGCTACTGGTCACAGGATCTACAAGCTTCTGAGAGGTGAGATACTTTCCTGGGTTATAATAAACAAATGCATGGCTCCTATCATCTGTTCAGACTGAGAGGGAGACCCTACCTTTAATAGACAAGCTATGCAGGCCTGAGGTATTCTCTCTGTGCACACGTGGGTAACAATAGGGCATTAAAGCCTGGAAAGAATACATAGATCCATCATGATAAGGGGGGATTAGCGTCTGTCACAACACCCACCATGTGCCAAAAACCTAGGTGACTTTTCAGTCCCGGCTGATTACTCTAAAATGCCATGAACTGGGTCTGCTTTGTAACCAGCTGGGTTTTAGAAGCAAAGTCATTAACAGGGATCATATATCAAGTGGGACAGTTGCTTTAAAATGTGTGTAAACAAAGCTAAAAGTTAAGAAAATAAACCAGGATGAGCAGGAAAACCTGACATGCCCACTTACATAGATTACAGAGTGAGCTCCACAATACGAAAAATATTTTATGCCCCAAAACTTCAAGTATAACCCTATTTCTTTTTAAAGAAAAAGAGGTACTCAAAGAGTCTAGGTATACTTTTATTCTTTGTAAACAAAGTTATTTCAGAGTGATTTCCCTGAAGGTTGGCGTTAACCTGCCTTAAAGGTCTGTGGTCAACAAAAGTCTTTGGGGAAAGATCTTTAGTCACTTTGAAGTAGAAAGTCAATGCTTGTTCTGAAATGTGACAGTTTCCTCACCCCTAAACAGGTCTGAAAGGAGTGAGATGTAAAGGAGTCTGCTCTCCCTGACATGCTAGTAGTTAAAACTATTAGAAACCACCCTCAACTCATCTCCTGACTCTTTTATTTACAGCTAAGCCACCTGCAGTAATCCAACAGATAGCACAATTAAAATACACCAAGAAGTCTGTGAATTTATCTGGGCCGCCGTTTCTATCATGCATTCCTCAATTATTTCCCATAGTCAGTACTTTTTAAAAAACCTGGCAATAATGTCAACTTCAGTAAGTTAAGATGCTATGTTCCTTTGCTGTTTATGCTTCGGTGCCTTATTAAATGCACCAGCTAAACAGAAAATGCAGTATAAATATGTTTCATGAGTCATTTAAGGATTCAGCCAAGAGACGTTGCAATTGACTTTTGAGTCCATTTTTAGAACCAACTCTTTCAAGACTGTTCTCAACAGGAACACTTTCCCCTGTACTAGAACTGACAAGACTGTATGCATTACTTTATTTTGATACTGACATTTAAACAATAAAATAAAGCCATTTAAAACAAATAGTAGTGCTTTAAGTGTCTGGGCTGTCAAGATATCAAATTATATAACTTGGAAAAAATCAGAATTCATTGTTAATGGTATGCACTTAACACAAAGGGTCGCTGGAGTACTCACCAGATATATATTCAGTTACCATGTTGGAGCTAACAGGCTGTATTCCTTTAGATAGAATTGACTATATTCACTTAAATGGACTTGACTCTAGTACAATCACTGTATTCAAATGTCAAAAAAAAAAAAGAGAGAGAGAGAAAGAGGATGTCACAGAGGGTCACAAATTATGTTGGATTTTGACAGATTGTAGCCTTGCTTTACAAGAGCAGTAACATCTCATTTGTCACCGTTTGATCTGTAAGTGCGGGAATGGGAGCGGAAGGCCCTCCATCTCCGCCACAATTTAATCGCTCTGAGGCCGGCCGTGGTGGTGGGAGCCACCTGCCCAAGCACCGCGCTGCTGATCTGTTTTAATTTAATCGTCCGTCAGCTGGATGAAAGCATAAATCGTCTCTCTTTGATCTGCAAATGGCGTGTTTTTGTAAAGCAGGGTGTGGAATTCAGGGAGAAGGGCCTCACAATTAGTGCAGCCTGGACAATGTGGTCCTATGAAGACCCCTAAAGTTGCAAACCAAGAAAAGATTCTCTCATGAAACTTATGCCAAAAGCAGAAAAATACTGGGAGGAAACCGATTTGTGTTCCAAGTTTAGCGAGAAAATAAAAGCATTCAGCATAAGAAGGGAGACTCTTTAGAAAAATGAAAACCACGTCTGGATGTATAGCCATCATTTCCATTATCTTTCAAATACATTTTTTTGGTTGTTGGTAGTGTTTGAACTTTGGCCGAAAGAGAACAGAAGAAAACGTGAACAAGTTTTACGTTGCCGCTGAGAATGGCCAACATTATGAAGGCTACTTGAAGTATTCTAAGGAGGATGTGAACGTGAAACGCAAGTTTGTTAAAACTGGCATCCGTAGCGAGGCACACACAACATGTTTAAATAAAACAAATGACATAATGATTGCACACAATAGATGTTACATCGCTATAGTTACTATGAGCTTTTATGTGGTTTCATAGATAAATATTTTGAGGTACTTTCCACATCATTTTGTAATCTATTTCCCAGAATGACAAATAACATAATTTTATTAATGCAAAGGAAAACTACATGCTATCTGCCCAAAGTAAATGAGATTAGGAAGAATTGTCAAAAACGTAGTCTGTCTTTTGTAGTTCAAGTAACGACTTCTTACTGCAGAGATAAAACAGTAGTATTTAGTTTCATATCCATTAGCACAAACATTTTCACCATTATAAGATGGTACCATTATAGTAATATTGTTGTGAATTCTATGAACAGAAAACTGGAGGCACACTGCAAAGTTTTATACAGAAAATTTTCAACATATTTTTAAAATTAAAGACCAAAAGATTTCTAAAGAAGAATCCATTTCAAGAAGAAAAATCCCCAACAGTAATCCTGAAATTTCCAAGAAACTTCCCCTAGTCCACAGGGAATCACTCCATAAACCAAATAAAAATTCCCCCTGAAATTCTCTAAGATACCATGGAAAGCAGAAACAATTTACAGTTCAATTTGAAATGCTAAAGTTTCTCCACTGGTAATGGTTCTAATAAAATTACCAGCAAAGCAGAAGGCCCCTGAAGACCAGTTGAGTCATGCTGCTTATTCTGGCCCATGTATTTAGTTGGCTTTCCCCTTCCATAATTCCCATTAATGGCTTTTCTAAGCAGTATTTGCATAGGAAACATAAAGGTGTCTCTGCTCCTTCCATTTATTAAGTTATTCCACTGCGTCGTTGCAGGCTCAGAGGTAAACATTGAGGAGCTTTTAGGTTAAATAAGTCCCACAAAGCAGTTTTGGGAGAACTTGAATTTTTATAATGCGATTTTGAGGAGCATACAGGAAACGTGGTTGTGACATTAATGTTACTAGGAATGAAATGGGATAGGAGATTATAGAAATTCTTCTGGCCTTGTGGGGCTAACCTCTGGGGATTTAGAGGGTACTAGGATAGCTATAGAGAACAGGAAAGAGAAACAGGAAAGGAATGAGGTGGAAGAGGAAGGGAGGAAGGACCTGCAAAGAGTGTTACGTTATGTATTTTGGGAAGTGGTAAACAGCCACCAATGAGCTTGGCATTGTAACCCAAGAAGTAGGCTAGTCTGTTTCAATGTCTTTCGATGGCACCCTAGAATCAGAACTATTTTATGACTCCCGTTCCTATCTTTCTTGCACAAGTGTTAAGTCTTAAGAACATCACGTAGACTACTATCCTTAGACACATCCTGGAATTCATTCTTTTTCTCACCCTCTTTATCTCTCCAGTTGTTAAGCCTAGTATATTCTCCCTACAGAGAATCTTTAAATCCATCTATTTCTAATCAGTCCCTTTGCCACTATTTTAATACAAATCACTTCCCTTTCTCACCCAGGCTCCTGAAATAATCTCCATTGGTCTCAATGTCTTCAGTGCCTTCTGCTCCCATTCGTCTTTTGCACCGCATAGGATTAAGTCCAGACTCCAAGGTAGTCGTCTAAGCAGCCATTCATAAATAGAACCTAATTTATCTCCAGAGCCTTCTTTGGGTACCATATGTTTTAGCCACCTTGCCTGTGTGTAGCATGATTTTCTCACTAACGTATTACTTTTCGTTTATTCTCTCAACCTAACATGCCCTTCTCACCCATCTTTGCCTGGAGAATTTGGCAGATTTAGAAGAAATCACTTCTATTTTGTGACTCTTCAGGTAGAATTGTTTCTTGCTTTATATTCCCACAGGATGTTTCCTGAACCTCTAGCATAACACAAAATGTATGTGAGTGAATTATTAGTCTCCCAGTGGGATCTGGGCATTCGAGGGCAGGTAGTAAGTTTTATTCTCATCTGACCTCCTCTTCCTACTGCCCCTAAACTCAGCATATGTTTGTGACCTGAGTCCAAGTCCCATCAATATCGATGGTTAACTCATTGATGGTCGATATTCCAGGAAACTTGCTCTGAAGGCTTACTTAAATGTCGTGTGTGTGTGTGTCTGTCCTTGGCACACCTGAGTGCATGATCATGCATGTGTGTGTGTGTTATGTTTGTCAGTGGACTTTACATCCTTTTATAAGATTTATCTAGTGACTCCCTATTAGGATCTGTTACACCAAATGAATTAATTTTTCAGGCTACTCTAAGAGAATCCGACTACTGATTCACATGAGAAGGAAACAAGGCACAGGCTGAGAAGTAGCAGAGAAAAGGCTACTATTTATTTGAGCACCTACTGTGTGCCAAACCCAGAGGCAGGGCCCATAACTAGATTCCAGTTGTACTATTCTGGGTTTAGCAAACTTAGGCAATTTCATAACCACAATGTGCATCTGTTTCTTTTGCTCTTTTCCTCATAAGGTTGTTGTAAGAAATAAATGAATTCATACCTATAAAGCACTTAAGATATTGCTTTGCACGTTATAAGTGCTCAAATGCTGTCGTCAAATATATGTGTGTGCGTGCATGTGTGTGTGTGTGTGTATAAAATATAACAAATATATATATATATTTTTTTTTATTTTATTTTTTATTTTTAAATTTGCCAGAGGGCACATATGATTGTTGGTGCCTGGGGTGGGGGAAGAAAAAACAACCCTCATAGGGCATGATCACATCACAATCCCTTCTTCTTCATCTCTCCCTCCTTTTGGAATCTGAGGCATGCATGCACACAGGTCCAGTATGTTTTTCAAGCTGTTGGGTCTAGTGCTTGACCCACGTGGTAGGCATGTAGGATACAGTCACCTTAACCACCAGGCCATGAGTGCTCCCATATATATCTTTTTAGACAGTATTTATTATCTTCTTATCCTTACATATGGAAAAGTTGCAGTTTGGAGAGTGTTTACGTTTCCTGCCCAAGGTCACATAGGTAGTAAGTGACAGAGCTTGTTGGGGGCTGAGGGACTGTGTTCAAGTTTAGTGCTTTAGGCACACGTTTCTCCTATATTACCTCGCTCCCCCTTGTCATAATCAAGGGCGGTTTACAATGGTCTTATGGTGCTGTAGATAAGTCAAATGGAACAAGTAAATATTCTCTTAAATATTCTTTAAATGTCTTCAAGCCCTGTAAGCTGCATCCATTTGGCCTATTACAGAGATGGGGAAATTAGGCAAGGATAAAGTTGGCTGATGGGGATATTGTAAGTCTATGTTTTTCTATCCTCAATGTTATCCTGCCAACAGTAGTAATTCTGGTTTGGGAAATGGCAGCATCTTTAGGATCATTTTGGAACTTGGAGCAAAAGAAAATATACACATTGAATTGTGTACAATTATCTAGACTTTACTCTAAGGGCACTTTATGTTTTTAAAGATTGCAAGTCTGTTTTAATAACTTATATTTCTACTGCTAAATGTGTGACCTCTAAATTGAAGGCACACCTGCTATCGCATACTCTGCTCTGTCCCAAATACTATATAGACAAATAAATGAGGGTTAGGTCCTTCCGTGACAGTGAACTTCACTTTCGTGGAGACTGATCACTCTTGAGAGGTGATAAATGCCAGTGGAGAGGTACAGTAAGCCATTGTATATTAAATATGGAGAAGTACTTTTAAATAATATTGAGATGTGCAAAATACAAGCTGACAGCCACCACCAAATAGAATTGTAGGTCAAGATTTTGTTTGACAGAATTAACCCCTAATGAAGATTTTGACAGGAAATGCCAGCATACACCACATATATAGAAACTCACGTGTCAACAATAATGCTATTTTTATATTTACCTCTTCTGTTGTGTTATGGCAGATTATTTTAAGGAAAAAATAGATTAGTTACTTCTAAAGTGGTGTGTAGCTAAGACTATTTAATAAATCATAGGCATACCATTTTATTGTACCTGATTTAGGTAGTTAGGAATTCTACTTTGTATTTTTTCATAAGATAGCTACATTACCAAAACATAAAGCATCAGTTATTGTTTGCTTGCTTGCCTACTTTCTTTCCTTTTTTTTTTTTTCTTAATCTTGTCAGAAGAGATATGCACTTACCAGAAAGAGACACAGGGAGGGATGGAGGTAGAGAGGATTGGGGAGGTGGGGTGGGGGGAGAACACCTCTTAATGGGGGATGGTCACTTCACAGATCTTTTTTTCTCCATTTCTCCATGCCTTTGGGATTTGGGGCATACATGTACGTCTACTCTGTATGTTTTTCAAGCCACCCGGGTCAGGATGTGAACCTGTAGTCAGCCATGTAGGATTCAGCCCCCTTAACCACTAGGCTTTGTGGCTGGCCACACTTTCATTATTTCTGAAAGAAGTAGGAACATAGGGGTAACAGGGACTATGCTCACCCCAGGTCAAGACTCTGTGGCAGAAGCCATGACAACTGTGACACGTATTCTCCAGGGTAGATAAAAGAGTGACCCAATCAAAGTGCTCTCAAGACAGGTACTAAAAAGAGTTTGCTTCCGATTTTTTTTTTTTTTTTTGAGAGGTTTTTGCTATAGGGCACTTGAGCTCACTAAAAAGACAGAGAGAGACAGAGACAGAAAGTGAGAAATCAGCCACCAAGGGGGGATGGCCTTGCTGTAATCCCTTCTCCTCCATTCTCCTCTCAGCATCTTGGGCAGACACACACACACACACACACACACACACACACACACACACACAGCGTAAGTTTAAGCCACTGGGTCCGAGACTCGAACCGCAGTCGACTACATGGGAGTCCAGTGACATAGCCATTACACTAACTGCTGGTCCCGAGTTTGCTTCTTTGACAAAAGGTCTGTGTTCTGTTCTCTTCATTTGATAAATGTTTATATGCTAGATATTGTACTATATTTTAAGTATAAAATTGTAAACAAAACTGGTATAATCCATATTCTAGAAACAATTAAAATCTAATTTGTAAGGCCAACACACATCAAATAATCTCATGAGTAAATGCAGAATAACTGTTACTGAAGCGCAGTGCAGCACAGGTTCATGGTGCCATGAAGTATGTGGAATGTTGGGCTGTTGGAAAAGTCATGATGCATTTTTGCATAGACAAACATACACATTGCTTTTCAGACAACCCAATAGATTAACAAATGTCTCTTTTGAAAAATCGAATGTTCCACACATTCTTAAACACCCATTTTTGGTAGATTTGTTACAAAGAGGTAGCATTCATTGGACATTATAGAGTGCCAAGAGAGAAGATGAGACAAAATTCAAAACCGGTAACTAGGAAAGATGTTCCTTACAAGGGATTCATCTGAGCAGTACAGAAGACATATATGCCATTTATTTGTGTATCTTTCAGAAGATACCCTTCCTCTTCTTTTTTTTTTCAGATTATCCTGGATGAACTGTACTAATTTTGGAGGTGTTGTATGGACTAGAGGAATCAGTAAAGCTGTTTTATAAAAAGATGCAATCTGATTGCTTCATTAGACTTTAATAATGTGCTTGGTGATTTCTGCTCTTTTAAATGAGCTCAGATCTCTGAGAACCATCAGACGTGAGGACCTGTAACTGTGCCTCTGGCTAGGGAGATGGATTAAGCTAAAGGTGGCAGTTCATGAGTAGTAGAACCAAAAATAGAACACCTGGCTTCTGTGTTCAGTGTCTGGGCACTAGAATATCCCATGCATTCCATTCACAAGGGCCTGGTAATGTTGGCTAGCCCGATTGTTTCTGTGAATCGGGCTCCAGGGAGGATTACCTTATGATTCGGTGAATCTATGATTCCCTAAGAAGGTCTTAGGATGTCTAAAAATATCTTCTTTTTCTCTCTTGATACTTAGAGGAAATCTACTTCATGATCCCATCAGAAAGAAGGCTGAAATGAATCCATGCCTTGAGTGCCTATATTAAATATTTGCCCTAAAAGCAATGAGCCCAGGGCATCTATTGCATACGTGAAAGGTGCATTGTTTCAGGGGAATGTTTCCAGAATCTGCAGTCATGACAAAAGCAATAAAGGAGGATAATATTTAAGTTGATAAAAGATGCAAACATGGCTTTATTGGGTTTCCAAATTCAAATTAAAAGAATAAATATTTCATCAGCGATACTAATTAAAGATTGGTCAAAGATTTGTGTGTGTCTCATATAGCAAATACCAATCAGAACTGATTAAGAGAAGTAACATTTATTGGACTACTCGGTTATAGGGGAAAAAAATGATTACGGTGAAGTCCATTGTACTGAATAATGGTTATTTGATTATAACTTGATTTTCAGATGATATTAGTATTCCTTGATAGCATGCAACCTGGGTTTTCTCACAGGGAACGTTTTGATCTGGGCCGTGGGTATAATGCTTTGAAACATTTATATAAACCTTTGTTCTTAGTGGTTTGGTATGTTTACGTGCACTTTCAGTGTTTTCATTTGGTGCCATCTTTGCTTCCTGAGAAAACACTTAAACTTGATTACAAGGACTATGTTATCCAGGCACCTTTCATTTGTTCTTCATAGTCACGTGTTTTGTATTTTAAGTATTTATATCTCCCGTGAGTTGTAAAAGTCAGATAAAATTGTTCACATTCTCAGTAAAAATGGCATGTGAGAAAATACAGAATGACAGAGAAGAAAATGTAATATCAGGGTCACGTTCACTGGCCTGGGTCATCTGGTGTATCTATTAGACCTGCCCCGTGGCAGAGTCCAGGGACTTTAGAAGGACATCACTAAGTCCACCAAGGGTTTAAGGCTGTCCCATCTTTCCATCCAGTTTTATTCTTATATTTGTAAGCATGTAAGTAGCCAGACCAGTGCCCACTCCGTCCACCTTTCCTGCCCATGACGCTTGCTCTGGATTTCAGTTATTTTTACCTGATATGGTAGGCTGATGCCAAAGTCGTCCTGCTTGTCTACATAATACATGTAAACAAGTGACACAGAGGTCTTGGAGTCAGGCCCGTATTAAAGTCAGCCTCGGTGGTCGGATTTGTCAACATCTACCTCCATCCACTTTTCTCAAGGCCAGGGTCATGAGGGAGTGGGGGTTGTGGTCAGCCTTTGGACTGAACTGTCTTTGACCCTCTCAGGAGTCTGGATGTGATTAGAATAGACGAGAGCTTTCTTTTATGCTTTCTAGGTAGCGTGATTTCATGAATGTAGAAATTCTTAACGGTTTCTTAAGGACAACAAAACCATTATGGCTTCAATTGCTGTTACATAACGAGAGAGTTCTGGGTGAACAGCCTCCTTCCAGGGAGGCTTCTTTCAAAGATCCCCTGGAAGACCTATAGATCAATCTGTGGGTTTATCTAACGATAAATTACCTTGCCCTGTTAACTAGATGAGAAGTACTAGAGCATGGTAGCATCCTCCCCTCCCCAACAGTTGTGCTGCTCATTGACGTAGACATGTGTCTACTTGAAACTCTTTTTTACCTAGCAGAAATATAAAACAATGAAGAGTTAAAATAATGCTCAGCCTTGGCCTATACATGCTGCTCTCACTGTCTCTTTCTGTATGTATGTGTTACATACCAGGTACATTAAAATTCACATTTAAATTTCAAATGAGTTAAATACACCATTGCTTTCAAATAAGTGACTGATTTTTGTTCCTCTCATGTTATATTAATATTAATATTATGGAATCTTCTGTACCCTTGCGTTCCTTGCTGACTATCTGATAATTGGGTTGGGGGGGAGTACCGAGGGTCATCTTGTTTAGCTTATCTCTGCAAGAGGAAGAGTGGCCAATAATAAGGGAAAGCAGCCATAAAATAGTAACAAAAAATTGAAAAGAAGATTTAATCTCTGGCCAATTTGAAACATATCCCCGAGAATCCATAGAGAAAAAGATAAAGTGTGACTATGAGTGAGTTAACTAAACACATTCCACTGTGTGCGAGCAAATGGAGTTAGCCCATTGTACATGTTTAATTTCCTATTAGTCTCTGGCGTTTACTACCACGTCTGAGTTGGGGCATCTGTAAATTCAGTTAAATACAGTGCATTGTCTAAACGTATCACAGCTCCAATCAGTCACCCCAGCTGCTGATAAGAAGCCTCTTGTATTATTGAATCTACAATGGGGAGGCTCTGCAGGCACCAAGATAACAGCTAGGTATTTCACTTTTAAGTATGGGGATGAAAAAAAAGGGAAACCTAGCTGCTGCCTTTGCTGTTACACCTCTGACATTTATTATTGCTCTCTGATTTGCTTTATATGTACAAGCGATGTAATTTTGTTTGGAGATGCATTATGTCTTTCTTTAGTTTTAACTTAAATTCTGTGAGTCCAAGAAAAGGCAAGCAAGGGCAGCCGCGTATTGCAAACAAACAAACAAACAAACAAATCAGGTTTCCTGTTATTACTAAGATAGCCAACTGCTTCTTCAGAAGGTTTTTTTTTTTTTTTTTTTTTAATTAATTTCAGTTCTCTTTATTGACTTTTGCTTTCTTCCAGCCTGGGCACATAAGGATGAAACCCAGTCTTTCATTGAGTTCTCTCTTTCATAGTTTCATTGAAATTTTTATTAGAGTTCCTTTAATGATTGATCCTCAGAAAGCAAATCATTTTGGCTCTAATGAACTAGCGGGCAGGTCTATGCATAATATAACAAATGTGTTTCTCAAGTTTCACATACACTTTTTTCTTTCCTATTGTTTTTGTTATTTAATCATTTAATCTTGGGTAATTATATGACACCCATCCTTCTCCTATTGGCGATAGTGTAATTAGACACAAAAGGTTAATTTTAGAAGATAATTGCTATTTTATATTTTTAAAAATTTCTTTTGGCAAGGGAGATGCTTATAGCTATTCACATTCCTGAAAAATATTCACATACTATTTCTCCTTTTTTTCTTAAGAAAGCCAACTGCTTTTTCAAAAGGTTTTTTTTTTTTTTTTTTTTTAATTAATTTCAGTTCTCTTTATTGACTTTTGCTTTCTTCCAGCCTGGGCACATAAGGATGAAACCCAGTCTTTCATTGAGTTCTCTCTTTCATAGTTTCATTGAAATTTTTATTAGAGTTCCTTTAATGATTGATCCTCAGAAAGCAAATCATTTTGGCTCTAATGAACTAGCGGGCAGGTCTATGCATAATATAACAAATGTGTTTCTCAAGTTTCACATACACTTTTTTCTTTCCTATTGTTTTTGTTATTTAATCATTTAATCTTGGGTAATTATATGACACCCATCCTTCTCCTATTGGCGATAGTGTAATTAGACACAAAAGGTTAATTTTAGAAGATAATTGCTATTTTATATTTTTAAAAATTTCTTTTGGCAAGGGAGATGCTTATAGCTATTCACATTCCTGAAAAATATTCACATACTATTTCCTAAAATGTTATTCAGATACTGGCAAATACATTATGTGACGATCCTAATGTTACCTGTTTCATACTTTGTTTTTTAATAGAATGATTGATAATCTTTTGCAAACGGCTCCATATGTCTAGTCTTTGCATATTTGGGAGAGTACGGCTCACACTGCCTTCATTTGATTTTATGAGTTTATATTTCCTCTTTTCCAAACAGATGTTTTACTACAGCTGCTATTTGTTTAGTAAATTAGTTCACATGCCATAGTCTGTTTTCATATAACATTACCGATTTGACCAACAATATGAATGAAAAAAAAAACAAAAAGAAAATAGAAATAGAAAACTTCTCTATGAAGGTCTCGATTAATCTACGTTTTGGTTATGTTTTTTTGGCTTAGTTTTGTGCTATGCTTCTCTTCACAGTCACAGACTCATTATACACACATATTTATACCTCCTCACAGATCATCTCCCCCACCTTCTTCCATCCGCCTGTATACTGGTAATGAGCCAAAGAAGCCCTAAGGCCAGACAGAGGGCTAGGCTTTCAGTATATCCCAAAGATGTATTCACCCTGCACAAAGCTACCGTGTATGTGACGACACATGATAATTATAATTTGTCTTTTTAAGTTTATAAAGTAAACAGTAAGTTTTTAGATCAAGGAACAAGAGATATACATGTAGGTGATCCAGGCCAAGGAAAAGAATGTAAACGTGGTAGTTAGGGGGGGATGAACACTAGGTATTAGCAACAGATTATTGGATCATGAAAGTGACCCAATCCCTTTCTAATATCTTAGGATGCACTTTTATAGAAAGATTACTGTTTTTAGAGATGAGGTTGATGATCCAGTTATGAAAGCCCTGGTAAGCCTATCTGCCCTTTATTAAGCTATTGTCTCTCAGCTCTAAACCCACCCATCTTTGTGATGTGGGGCTGGGACTCAAATCAGGAGGTGGTAAGAGGAGTTAGATCCTTTTATTTGTTTCTTACTAACTTGTTCCTATCAGTGCCAACCTATCAAAGACCCTTTGCCCTGGTATTGACAGTTGGTGGTTTCTAGTCTTTTTTTTTTTTTCCTTTTTTGTAAGTTTATTTTTACTCATGATTTATTCTAGTGTCATGTGCACTAGGGAAGGAGAGAGAGAGGTACCCTCAGTGAGGTCTCATGCTGCAATCCTCTACCCACAGCCCTCCAGCTCATCAAGATCTTGGGTGCATGTGCGTGCACACACACACACACACACACACACACACACACACACAGGTTTTCAGGCTGACCCCAGGATCTGAACCCATAGTCAGCCACGTGGCTTCCAGCACTGCAGTTCAGTTAGCTACTGCCTATGCTACTAGGCTAGGTCCCTGCCTTTTTCTGACACTCTTAGACCAGGGTCCATGATGTGCCTTGGAAGACCACACATTGGCCACTGGCTTTCACTCCTCAAATATCCGAGTCTCACCCAACAGGGCCTTTGCTAAACTTCCAGGTTCTGATGGTGCTAACCTCTTCTTTTCATTTCCACAATTTCCAGAAGCAGCAGTTGTTGCCTGCAGTTGAAATCTCTGTTCTGGTTTCACTCTTGTAGTTCTCCAACACTCTTTGAACCAGTTTTTCATATTAAATTCTCCTTGTTGAAATGCCTACTCTAATTTCTGTTATACTGCCTAAACTCGGACAAAGTAGAGCAATTTCCTAAATGTGTACACTTTTTTTTCTTTCTTTTAAAAAAATCTTTGTTATAGGATACGTACACTCATCAGAGACAGAGAGACAGAGAGAAAGTGAGAAAGCACCCCACCAGGGGGGTTTACCATGCTTGGGATTTTCAGCATGCATGCACACACACCTGATATGTTTTTCAAGACAGAGTCCAAAATTCGAACTGTACAGGCCATGTGGGATCCAGTCTTCTTTAACCTCCATACCATCTGCTGGCCTTAATATACACATTTTTAAATAAAAATATCACATTGTCATTTTCTCACTGGGTTCTAGATTGTATGAGCAGGACATTATGACATAAATTAAATAATTTTTCTGTTTTACTGAGAAGTTCAGTTTTATAGAATTGTTGAGAAATGATTGAGGTCAAGGAGCAGCTGTGTTTTATTTTATTTTATTTTTTTGTCTACAATTTAAGCTGATTTGCAAAGAAAGATATTTTGTAGACTACTCAGAGAGTCCTTAGCATTCAATTGTGTCTTTTTATCTGTGAAGATTAAATAGAAATCTATCTCTATCCAGCTAAATCAACCCAGATAAGGTACATAGGTAAAGTCACAGCAAATATTTGCTAACTACTTCAGTAAAAATTAAGGTCAATTCATGGATGGTATCAGTCTTTTGGAGAATGAATAAAATAAGATGAATTTTGAAAGTATGTAAAATGTGAATTTTGTGTTCTAATAAATAAGCAGAGGAGTTTATTGTTAAAAATGAACAAGAGGAAAGACTAATGAAAATGAAATGATATTTTAAAACTACATAGATTAATTTCCTTTAACAATGTCATTTCAGCACACTTAATGATTAAAATGGGATTCAAGTAATATCAAATATAAAAATCAAGAAAATTAATGTGCTTATTCTGATCACTGTAGATAACAGCTAAATTCAGTAATTCAAGCAAAAATAATGCTTAGAGGTCTCTATTATCAGATTTTTGCTATCTGTAGCAATCAAATTAAACAGAGCATCTTCACCTATTGTTTCCTTAGTACTCCATAGATGTAGTTTAACACTTAAGCTGAAAAATGATTTTTACCTTGATTTTCTTCATGTAGGCAATGAAAACCATGTCAGATATTGATCAGGTTTTTAATATAAAGACTAGATTTATTTACAGTCAGTTTACATTTATTTTCTGAACCTTGAGCATGGGGAAAATCATGTCATTGTTCTGTTTAACTGTGAAATTGTTGCTTGGATGGGCAATTCATTGAATTGTAATTTTGAAATCCTAGTTCCTATATACCTGATGTCAGAGAAACTCTTGCGAAATTTTAGAATAATCCCTGTAAACCTCCTATCCATTGCACAGAACCAGCAATCCACTTGGGAGCATTTAACCTGGAATAGATAATCCAGAGAGGCCTGGCATTAAAATGGCCAGAGTGTTCCAGGTCAGGCTAGGGATTATACTGACACAATGGTTCATGGAAAAAATTTATTAGCACCTGTTATAGTTGGCCCTAGTTCTGATTTTCTTATCCCAGCCCTATTTGAAAAGTATTTTAAAAAGGGGGAAAAAAGTGCTATTAAGCAATGTTTGCTTTATTTGCTCTCACAAGCAAAATGTTATTTTTTAACATGACATTTCAAACGCTTATATGTCCCTAGAATAGTTGGAAAGTTTTTCAGGCCTATGACAAAATAGGGTCTGTGGGCATTCATCCTCTGGTAAATATAATGGAAAAAAGGAATATCAATAGTTGCTTTTTATTATCCCCACTAATCATTACCAAGTCCTGTAAATGACCAAAGCTACATTCAGGATAGCACTTTTTCTTTTTTCTTTCTTTCTTTTTCTTTCTTTTTTTTTGCTAATGTGGATAATAGCCTTAGCTGTGGGAAAGATAACTACTATTATTTAAAATCAAAGAACTTAGGCAGAACACACAAAGACTAGGTAGAATTTATTTAGATATTTTCATATACTTTTATAAACATTGTGACCTTGGAAAAGTCAATCAACCATTTTGAGTCATTTCTGTTGTTGTTGTTAATTGAAGGTATTTTAATAACACTCTCAAAGTCCTATTTCAGTTTTAAGGGCTTTGAGTGGATTTCAGTTTTTAAAGCCAGGTAGGATCCTTGTAAAATTCTAGAATTTTATGAAGAATGCTATAGAAAGCCTAGCAGATAACTAATCATAATTAAGGAGTCCTATAACATGATACCTTTTTTTTTTTGTCTTGATGCAAACCACTTCTTCCTCTGTCTTTATTTCCCTTGTAAATTGTTGGTAATAATAAGTGCGCCTTGTGTTGAGGTAGTTAATGAAATAATCTTCCAAACCTGAGTGGGAGTGGAGTGGACACAACAGCTATTACAAGGACATGGGAAATAAGCCACGGAAGAGAAAGTGACTAAGGAATAATGACTTGCATTAAACACACATATCCTAAATAGAAATTCCAGCCTGGAGTAAAGACACGCCCTAGCTGATTCCCTTTGAAGTCACTTTTCTCTCAAAACCAAAACATCACGATAATTAACACTCTTCAATCAATGTTTTAAATAATATTCCAGCCCTTCAGGGTCCATAACCCTCAAGATGTACCCCTGTGGTTTCTCTCGTTTTCTGAGAGTCCCTCTGTCCCTTTTCGCACGTGTTCTCCGTTTCTGTTCGGACTCGCGCTGGCTTCAGACATGCACAGCGCCCTCCCCGGTCACTCCGAGGAAGTCTCTGCAGGTCTGCGGAGGGGAGCCCCTGGGAGGCCCAGGGGTGCCCCTGCTGCAGAGTCCTCCCACCCAGCTGCCCCGTTGCGCCAGCAGAGCCCCTGGCCCCGCGCCCACGGGGCCCTCGGGCAGCCTGCGATGACCGTGGGCTGGAGCTGGCAGGCAGAGCGGCCGCCGCAGCTGCAGCCCGCCTCCGCTGACAGGCTGGGGAGGTTTTGCAAGGCCCTTAACAGCCCGCAGGAGCCAAATCCCAGCAGAGAATTGGGGAGGAATGCAGAAGCAGCTTCCCCCCCTCATAATTTGAGATACTATTTTATCTTTAACAATCTGTGCTCAGAAGGGGAAGACTGGACTGAATATACGTGCTAAGCAAGGGGAATGCAGCCTGTGTCCGACCAGAAAGCCACAGTTAACGTTTTCTGTGACCTGCTTTAAGGCCGGCGATTCCCAATTGTTTACTCTTGATGTCCATATCTTAAAAATGTGGCGAGGAAATTTAAATGTAAACTACATGATGTATAATTCTGAAGTTCTTTCACAGAACTTGCAACAAATACAGTCATCTTAGAGACCTAAAAAATGCACTTTTAAAAATTCTGCCTTTTTTTTTTTTTTTTTCAAAATAGCCTTTAATTTGTAAAGCAGTTTTAGGTTCACAGCAAAATTTTGAGTAGTGAATACAGAGCTTCCATATATCCTTGACCCCTCTACAGACATAGCTTTTCCCCTTAGCAACATCCCCTGCCAAAGTGGGACATTTGTTACAATCAGTGAACTTACTGTGAACACTTCATTATCATCCAAAGTCCGTAGTTTATGTTGGGGTTCACTCTTGCTATTATGCATTCTGTGGGTTTTGACAAATGTATCATGACATGCGTCCACCATCATAGTAGCACATTGAATAGTTTTGCTGCCCTAAAAAATCTTTCGTGTTGCCACTATCTTCAGTCCTTCCTCCTCTCCTAACCCATGGCCAGAAGTGGATTTTTAAAAATAACAGTTCAGACCAGAAGTTTCTCCCTAATTAGTTGCTTGTTTTCCTCATAGACTGCTTCCGGCTCACAGAGAAGACATCGTAGCATGAAGCATGCTTTCACGGTTTAGGGTTTGTTAACAGGGTCTATTAGTGTGTGTGACTTCCTAATCCCCCTTCTGCTGAGGGGCATCTCCAGCCCAACCAGTTTTAATTAACAGGGAAATGCTCATATTATTTTGGTACACTGATTACAGGCAAAGCCTAAGTGGAAGGCAGTTTGGTATCTCAAGGGATTTCAGTGTTAAAAATGCATAGGGTACCTTTTTCTTTTCTTTCTTTCTTTTCTTTTCCTTTTTTTTCCCCCATTAATTCTCCTCTTCCATGAACTCCAAGATAAGCAGCAGGCCTGAGCCAGATTTCATTACTATCACGCACTCTTCATGGTCATCTTTTAATATTTGAAAGGATCATTTGTTAACTGGAAATGGTCAATTTTTTTTTCTTTGGCTTTTGAAATATAATTTTCAATTTTTAATTTGATTCATTTAGATGAAATCATTAATCAGGGTTGAAACTGAGTTAATTTTCTGGAAAATAAATGAGGTTGTTAGAGTGAACATTATTAAGTGGGCTCTTTGTAAGAAAGGGATAATAGCTGAAAATATGGAATACTTGGAGGACGGTAGCACTTAGGTAAAAATCGAAAGGATTTTTTTTTTCCTTGTTAAGTGGAATAATTTATTTTAAAAATTAGTTAGGTTGGAAGATTTGGGGCATTAAGCATTATAAACACCCTGTTAATTATATTAGAAATTGTAAATAGCAGAGTTTCAAGAACTTATTTTTAAAAGTACATCATATAAAGTTGTCTTACTTGTAAGATGTTAGGACATGTAATTTCTGATGTGTTGATATGCTTTCTTTGAAAATGACTTATGAACCAGTGTTCAAATATTTCAAAAATTGAATGACTTATGAACTAGACTTGGTATGTTTGATCTCTTATGCTTCTTTTTAGATTTTTCAAAACCTTTAATTATGGTTGTATTATAAAATAAGTCAGAAAGAATTTATTGGAACCCCTTCTAAGTATCCAGACCTTTAATATTTTTAGTTCACCCACATCTCTTTTACAACTTGCTTTAAAATGAGCCTCCATCAAATAGTCTTTCTTTCTTATCCCCACAAACTGTTCTCATCAGTTTACCCAAAATTCCTAGGTCCCTCTAGCACTTAAGGATTCAATTTATAATATAATTTTAAATATTGACTATATATTGCTTTTAATTACTGTCATATTTCTGCCTATATGTATGTTTTATCTCCTTTACATTTAAAATCTTTGAATATCAAGGCCAGCAGGTAGCATAGTGGTGAAGGCACTGGATTCCCACATGGTTGACCATGGTTCAAGTCCTGGGCCTGATGGCTTCAAATACTCGCTATGTCCATGTGCATACATGACCCCTAAAACTCTCAGAACAGAGAGAGAATGGAGGAGAAGGGATTGTGGTGTGGCCATCCCCCCTGGGGAGTGGTTTCTCACTTTCTCTCTCCATTTCTCTCTGTCTTTTGTTGATCACACACACCCTATAACAACAACAAAAAATTCTCTCTCAAAAAAAAAAAAAAAAGAGCTTTGAGATCAGGATTATGGATTTCTTTATATGGCATATGCTCTTCTCTGCACATAGTAGGTATTTAATTAATTTTTTTTGTCTGACTCAGTGAATTATAAGAAAGCCATAGGAGTTTAAAATAAACTTGGCAACAGCTCCAGGCCCCAAACCATAGCAGACCTGTTCAAAAAAAAAATTTTTTTTTAAACTGAAACTGCATCACATTTTATCCATTAAAGAAGAAGACATATTCTACTAAATTGCTGTGAGGAACAGCATGACTTTAAGTGATTAAGATGATTTAAAAAAAGAAAAAAAACCAAAAAAACTACCCCCAAGAAACAAAGCCAAGATTTGGCCAGACATACAGCTATAGCTGTGTCAGTTCCCCCTTTAAGTGAGATGCAGGCCCCTCAAAAGTCACTGCTTGGTGTTCTCTTCTTTCCCTCTATTCCTTAAACTTTCAGAAGATGGGTTTTCCATAGGAACACTTTTATTCTGGGTTTTAGTTAAATATTCCATGTAGAGATGTTCTCATTAATGCAATTCAAGAGAATTGTATTGGCACTTCCACCTTCTGTGCATGCCCTAGTATCTATCTGTGGACGCATGGGGTAGTCACCATGAATTCAGCCCCCAAGTTACTATTGGGTCATTGGGAAAGTTATAAACACATTTTTGCATAGAAAAATACATCATGACTTTCTCAACAACCTGGTCAGTTAGAACAACCCCAGGCTGTTAACTGCCTAAACCTTTTATTCTGGTATGGAGAAACTTGAGAGCAATCTTGAAGCAACACAGGATAGATAACTGCCTGGGCTTTCTGTTTCCCCATGAGCTAGCTGCCCCTCTCCTAAACTGTTGAGCAGCTGGAAACTTTGAGCAGACTGGATTCCCTGCTTCTCTGCCAGCTCCGTATTAGGGCAGACACTGAGCTCCTTCTTTGATAGGAAACTCCAAGTGTGCTGAAACTGCCCCTCCCCAATTCACCCATAAAAGACTGTGCCCCACTATCAGTGGGGGCTGAAAATTAAGAGTATTAACTTCTCTGTGCCCACCGTTGTAATAAACAGTTCTCCTAATTTCTCTGAGTGCTGCTTTCCATTCTTAAGCATCTGGTTTTCTACAACACTGGTAGATAGCTGCTTAGGACTTAAGTTCAGTTGGCAGGATGAATGGCACAATTGTTTTCACCTGTGCATTTGTTTTTCTACAGTTTTTCTATTCGCAGTTCTCCATTTCTCAGTCTATAAACAATATCGATGAAAAATGAAATAGAAATATTGGTCTTTAGAAGTCAACTTGTTTCCCCAAGATATCTTTTTTTTTATCTAGAGTAAACATTTAATAACTGTGATAATGATAGTCATCAAAAAAGAGGAAAACACGGGACCAGCAGTTAGCGTAATGACTATGTTGTTGGACTCCCATGTAGTTGACCGTGATTCGAGTCCCGGACCCGGTGGCATAAACTCACACCAGGCATGTGTGCATGCATGCCCAAAATCCCAAGAGGAGAATGGAGGAGAAGAGATTGCGGCATGGTCATGCCCCCTGTAGGGTGATTTTTCACTTTCTGTCTCTCTCTCTCTGTCTGGCAAACACATGTGCCCTATAGGAAAAAAACTCTAAAAAAAAAAAAAAAAAAAAGAGGAAAACAGCATATGTGGTCATTATATGGGCTGCATGCAGTATTGTGAGTGAGTGTGGATGTGTATATATATATATATATATGCCACCCTCCCCATGGTAACTTGAACGAAGTTCTTTCTAAAATGCATGTCTGATTAAATCACCCATTTTCTCTCCTTAATTTATCCAAACTACTTACTTCACCACTTACATTTATCATGGCTCTCGAGTATTGCAAGCTGAAACCCTCACTTCCTTGAGTAGTTTTGTAGGATCCACAGGATCAGGAGCCTCCATATATTTCAAACTTTGTCATTTGTCACTTCTCAATAGTCTACAGCCACAGGTCAGTACTGTTGAGTAGAATTTTTGGAAATGATAGAATGTTCCATAATGCATGGTGCCATATGATAACCACTTAGTCATGTATAACCATGGAGTACTTGAAATATAGCCAGTATAACTGGGAAAAGGTATTAAAGTTTATGAAATTTTTAATTCATTTACATTAGTATAAATCATTATGAACAATACTGTTCCAGATTCTGTTCATACTTGTTTCTCAGCTACAGCTATCCTCTGTGATGGAAGTGTTCCTCTATTATTTATTATTTATTTATTTGTCTGCATACACACCTTCATAGTTCAATGCAATTGAAGTTCCAAGTACCTTCTTTAATTTTTCCAGAAAGAATGAAATTTTGGGGCCAGCAGGTACATGGTGGTTAAGGCTCTGGACTCCCACATGGCTGACCACAGTTCAAGTCCTTGACATAGTGGCTTGCTTTCTCACTTTCCCTTTCTTTCTTTCTCTCTCTGGTCAGCATGCATGCCCTGTAGAAAACTTAAAAAAAATAATAGTAAAATGATAAAATTAAATATTTTTTTAAAAAAAGTTAAATTTGGGAACCAGCAGTTAGCATAATGGCTATGTCGCTGGACTCCCACGTAGTCAACCACGGTTCACGTCCTGGACCTGGTGGCTTAAAACTCACACCGGGTGCGTGTGCGTGCATGCCCAAGATCCCGAGAGGAGAATGGAGGAGAAGGGATTGCGGCGTGACCATCCCCCCTGGGGGGATGATTTCTCATTTTCTGTCTCTATGTCTCTTTCTGTCTGTCTGGCGAGCGCACATGCCCTATAGCAAAAACCTCTCCAAAAAAAAAAAAAAGTTATATTTTCTTCCTTATGTTCCTTCTAGGGTCAGGCCTATGCTTTTATTAAATGCAAACATTACATAGTTTATAATAATTATTTGTGTGTCTGCCTTATGTCTAGACAGTGAGCCCTGGAAGGAATACTTTGGTATTATTCCCTGCCTAACACAGTGCCTGGCAAATAATAAGTATTTCATTCATATGTGCCTAAACTGAATTACATGACTATAATGAAGTCATCCGATAAAAGCCATTCTTTTTCAATCCAAAATTAAATGTGTGTTCCCCTTATTGCCATTATTATTGTTACTATTGGATAAGGAAAGTTTAAACATTTTAGAAATATAATGTAAAAAATACTTTTGTTGGTCAACAGCTCTTTCCTTTATTATGAACACAGTAGATAGGCAACGGGCTAAAAAACCCAATGCGGATCCTTAATTAGTTAACCTGTCCCCCTCAGTATTTGCAGTACATGTAACAATAGGAATTGAATAGCCTTGGTGCTTAGGATACTACGGCCAGATCAGATTTGGCCCAAGTCATATTGTAGACAGATGCAAGCATATGCCACTGATTGCAAAAAAATTAAATTTAGTTACTGTTTGGATGAGGAAGCCTAAGTTGCGATTCACTTATTTCAGAATTGACTGCATTGTGATGGTTTAGCCATCTGTCCCACATGTGAAACCTTCAGCTCGCACATACTTGGACCATTGATATTGGCTGGTGGTGTTGGCCAAAACGAATGCAAATGTTTAATGTTCACAAACAGAAGTTGGTTTAGAGATAACTGGTCTATTCGCCTTCCACTCCCCCTCCCTCCACTCCTAAGTCTTTAGGCGTTGTACAATCAAAGTGAGGCCAGTATAATGGCTCAGCTTCAACTTCCTTATTCCAAACAAGGCTCCTGAGGTCAGTTTCAATCCCTTTCAAACATCCTTCTCTGACTTTGAAGACAGAACACCACCCCCCTCCATCTCTGAAGCTGGGCAGTGGCCCTTTTTGTTTTCACACACTGAAAATAAAGTGTTCACATGAGCTCATTTACAGAGAGTGGAGTTGGCAGTCTTATCAGGAGAGGAGAAAGGAGCGCTGAAGATGAAAAGCTCTCCCAGTGACAGAAGTCTTTATTACTTTGGGCAGTAATGGAATGCAGTGTACACAGGGTAAAGTGACGGCTACCCAGAGCATTTAGGGAAAACTAGAGCAGTAATCGTGTTTTATGTTGTTCCTCATCTGACTTTTTTGGTGAGCCAGTTGACCCCTGGGATGGGGCTTGTACAGGTTCGAAGCAATGTAAGAGACACGTGTTCTTCTCCAGAGGGAATAGAGCTGCCAGTAATCCCTGGTGGCTCTTTGGGGCACCATGCGTCAAAATCTTGCATATGAAGCCTGGCAATGAGCCCTTGTCCTTTCTCCTACGCTACTAAAAACATCCAACTTGTTGCTGAGTTTTCTTTTTAAAGGCCTACTATTTTTCTGCTGAATTTATGCAGAGGAAAAAAAAATGCTACTGATGCTTTTTATAATTGTTTTCATAATCCAACATTGTGGAAAATAAGATGAGCACTTGATCCCAAGGGCTTTGAGGCAGTTTAAGCATAAATTCAGCATTCTAAGGAATCAGAAGTTGAGGGAAAACAGCCAGGATTGCCCTTAGCTTTTTCACTGAGTTGTACTTGAATAGACAGCTAATTAGGTGCTCTCAAAACGTATTTGTCTCCAGAAATAGAGAAAAGGTGCTAAAAGCATGATAGAAATGAAATCCGTGCTGCACCCTTCCCGAGAAATTGACATTTTATGCATTTGACATTTGACATTTGATACTAGCAGCTTATTTTAAAAAATTATCTGGAATTTAGTTATCTAAAATCATTTAAATAGGTTCTTATTGTACATGCTTCTCACTGAAATTCCAGAATATTTTATCAAGTGGAGAAATAAATCAATCCAATTATGATTGATCATAATCGAACGCAGATTGGTGCCATACCACAGTGTCCTATTCCTGTATGTCTTATGGCCCTGTCATTTTTTGAGCTAACCTGAGTTCTTAAAGTGATAAGAGCTGAGTGCCAGGAGTACCAAAGCATTTTAAACATCAAGTAAGCCTTCCCAGGAATAATAAAAACCTTGAAAAAGCAAGTCTTCCTTTCCAACATGAAACATTTTTCAAAATGAATTACATAGTGTTGTTTTAATAATACCTGTTTTCTCTTTTCAAGTGTGTGTCTCAAATATCTGCCTAGAAAACAATCTCTCTCTCCTCTTTTACAGAACTAGGAGAGAGAGATTCCTACTCTCACACAAGTACTTGCAGGATTTTTCCTAGGGGAGTTTATGAAAATATTACCTCTAGCCATAGTCTACTCTATGCAAGATGGATTATGTGGTTGTCTATTGTGATATGACAGATTCTAGAAATGCTTCAGGCCTCAAAAGATATTCTCTACCAAGGTACAACTAAGTCCCAAAGTTCCACCATTAAAAACTGATTTCTGGGGCCAGAAGGTGGCATAGTGATCGAAGGCACTGGAGTCCCACATGGTCAGCTGTGGTTCAAGTCTCAGACCAGGTGGTTTGCTTTCTGATGGGATCATTGAGCAAATAGGTATCCCTAGGCATTTTGCTATCTGCAAACTATCCCAACTTGGAATCCTATTCAAGGTACTACAAGTTGGGACCAGCAGATGGCATAATGGTTACATTTCTGGGCTCCCATGTAGGTGATGGTGATTTGAGTCTCGGACCCGGTGGCTTAAAATTCACACTGGGCATGTTGTGCATGTGTGCCCAAAATCCCAAGAGGAGAATGGAAAAGAAAGGATTGCAGCATGGCCATCCTCCTGGGAGGTGATTTTTCCCTGTCTGTCTCTTTCTCTTTCTGGCAAGCTGATGCACCTTGTAGCAAAAAGCTCTACCAAAAAAAAAAAAAAAAAAAAAGTACAAGTAATATTATTATTCCTAAAAAAATGCATTAATTTCTAAAAATGACAGAATTGGAAAAACTAAATATCTGAAGGATACACTAACGTGTATTTGTAATCCAAATGTAAACACTCATAATAGCTAACACTTTTTGGAGTCAGAGACACATCATCTCATTTAGCGTTCATGTGCCTGGGCAATACATGTGCTTTCTTTTTCTTCTTCTTCTTCTTTTGGAGAGGTGTTTTTTTTTTGTTTGTTTGTTTGTTTGTTTTGTTATAGGGCACGTGTGCTCGCCAGAAAAACAGAGAGACAGAAAGCAGAAAATGAGAAATCACTCCCCAGTGGGGGATGGCCATGCCGCAATCCCTTCTCCTCCATTCTCCTCTTGGGATCTTGGGCACGCATGCACGTGTGCCCAGCGTGAGTTCAAGCCACCAGGTCTGGGACTCGAACTTCTTTCAACTATGTGGGAGTTCAGCAACATAGCCATTATGCTAAGTGCTGGTCCCAACATGTGCTTTTTTATCTCTATTTTTCAGAAGAGCAACCTAGGCCTAAAGAGATGAAGTTTATACATACGAGAAGTGAAGGAGCAGGGATGTGACTCCATCTCTCATAAATCTGAAGTCATAATGCTACTGTTAATTTCTTTCTCACACAGGTTGAGTATCTCTTATCCAAAATGCTTGAAACCAGAAGTGTTTCAGATTTTGGAACTGGGGGGATTTGAGAATATTCACAAATGCATAGCAGATATCTTAGTGATGGGATCCAAGTCTAAACACAAAGTTCGTTTATGTTTCATGTATAACTTATATACATAGCCCAAAGGTAATTTTATATAGTATTTACATAGTGTAGTGTTTTGACTATGACATATCACATGAGGTCATGTGTGGGATTCTCCACATGTGATATCATGTTACCACTCAAAAAGTTGGACTTTGGCGCATTTCAGATTTCTGACTTTCAGATTTGAGATGCTTGATCTGTTCTAAGAGGCTTCCTTTGTGTTGCAGGATATAGGCTGCTATTGAGATTCAGAAAGTGTGATTAGAATGAATCTAGAATTACTTGCTGGGAATGTATTCAAACTTAAAGCTCCTTTTGATTTTGTGTTGGCCAACTGTATCAAAGTACTTCAAACTATTGATAGATAACTCGGCAAACTTTGCAAAAAGTGTACAAAGTGACTGACTTGTAATTAGTTGGGTTTTTAGAGAAATAATTAGAATGCAGGTAGTTTATTTAAAGTTGGCCTTTATCAGAATCCAATCTTTAAAACTATGGTTATTCTGGTAGTTGTAGATGTTCTACTTTAAAAAGATGGGTTTGGGGTATGGAGGAGGGTCAATATCAGGGTTTGAATTGTCTTTTTATTGTCTTTAAAACAATGAGCCTATATTTCCATTTAATTAAAACAGTAAAGTTGTGCCTCAAATATATGGAATTCACCAACAAGTCTAATTGATTTTGTTCATTTTCTTTTTTAAACCTCTTCATTTCTTTTTTTAAAAAAATCACTATTAACAATGAAGAACCGTCTATTTCAGTTAAAAAGCTAAGCAACAATGAAAAAGAAGACAGATTACTACAGTCTCCCATATGTTAATTGAGATGGCATAGTGACTGTTTTTCATTCACATTGAGCAACCCAAACAATACCAACTTATTTCAGTGGGCAGTTCTTTGTCTAATTGATTTCATCTTCTTTTTTATAATGCTGAAGTGAAGACAGCCCTTTGTTTAAAGGGAAGGCAGCCTTGTACTAGTGTTAGAAGTTCTTCCTGTCACCCACCAACCTTGTAATGGCTCAAATCTACCTCAATGTTCTCCTTTGTAAAATGGAGAGCATAGTACTATCTCTCCCAGTGAGTGGATATGAGAATCAGGTGATATTATTTAGGCGAAGTGCTTCATATACTGAAAGAGAGCCCCCTGCCCCCCCACCCCAACCAAATTATCACCTCTGACAATTTTGCTCAGATGAGAGCATCATTCTTAAATTGTATAATAAAACCCCATGGTGTTTCATCATGACTAGATTCAGGTTCTGCATCTCTGGCAGGAATGTCACAGAAATGACACAGCAATTCCATTGCATCCTGGCTGGTGGCACATGTTCCCCTTCTGTCTCATTACTGACAGCACTAGCTGGGTCACTTGATTGAGGGTATATAACACATTTCTCCCTTATAAAATTTCTTTCTTCCTTTTAGAATGATGAGAGTTCTGTAGTGTGATAATTTGAAACTAATTATTCCATTTCCTATCAGTTTGTTTGTGTTTGTGTATGTATGTATATGTATACGTCAGTGGGGGACTCATAGTTCCCTGTTTTACTCATTGAGTTATATTCCGTTGCTTTTTATTCATTTTGATGCCAAATTGTCCCTAGATTTATCTAGTTGAATCTCTTCAGGCTGACTTCTTAAGACCTATTGACATGTCTCTGTCATTCTTGATTCATTTTCTTGCATTTTTGGCATAAAAAGGTGATCCAGGTTTATTTTGTATGTTGCATGCCACAACTTTAGAGTCAACCATTTCTCCAAGGAGTTTTAGTTGTTTTTTGTGGTTTAGAATAGTTTTAAGAAATACAGATCTAAAGGCTGTCACTGTTTTTGTCATTTTAGGGTGTTTTCTAACACCAACTAGTTCTTGGAGTTTCTGCGTGCCTGCTAGGTGTCCTGTGATTCTACCAGAAATTACCATCAGATCCCTTAAATTAAGGTCGGTCTCAGTGACACAAGATTGAGAGGGGCACAGTGCTTTCATGAAGCGCATTAACTTCCCACCACAAGGTCTTTGAAACTCACTGGTTGGGGGTGTTATGGAGGGTTCATTATGTAAGTCTTACTAAGTAAATCATTGGCCATTGGTGATGAACTCAATCTTTAACACTTTTCCCCACCTGGACCTTAGAAGAAGTGAGGCTTAAAGTTCCAAGCTACTTATCAAACCTTTATATTTCTGGGAACAAGCCTCCATCCAGAAGCTATCTAGGGCCTTTCAAGAGTCACCTTGTTATAACAAAAAAGTTCCTCTCACCCTTATTATTCAGGAAATTTCGAGTTTTAAGAGTTCTACTAGGAGCCAGAACAAAGACCAAGTATCTTTTTATGATACTATAGTTGTTTTTGATTGTTTATATAAATGGAGCATCACCTTATCAGATGATAGTGTCAGTAAAACTTAAGCTTTAGAAAGTCATGTGTCAATAAAGTATAAGCTTAGGGCTGGCAGGTTGCATGGTGGTTGGGGACACTGGCTTCCCACATGGCTGACTGCAGTTTGAGTCTCGGACCTGGGGGCTTGCTTTCTCATTTTCCCTTTCTCTCTCTCTCTGATCAAATTAAAAAGTAATAATAACAATGGAATTAAATAAATAAATACATCTTTTAAAAAATAAAGCACAAGCTTTAGGAGACAGCATGGAACATATGTTATCATTCTATCCTTTAGTTATTGAACTTGAATCTAATTGAGACCCTATATACAGGTTGGTAGTTCTCAAGGTACTCTTCCATACTTTCTACTGATGTGTCAGCAGTACTGTGTGTATTTAAGGATGAAATTACAGAGTATTATTTAGTCTTTAGGTCTGAATCATCAGAACCAATTCTACCGCCCTTTACCTTTATTTTCTTCAAAATTCTATGAAACCATATTGATGGTCTTTATAAGGGAAACCTAATTCTATTTTATTTAACTGTTATTTATTTATTTGCTTACTTACTTATTTTTAATTTGACCAGAGAGAAACAGAGCAAGCGAGAGAGAGAGAGAGAAAGCAAGCTGCCAAGTCTGGGACTTGAACCGCAGTCAGCCATGTGGGAGTCCAGCACCCTTAACCACCATGCTGCCTGCCAGCCCCACATTTGTTTTATTATTAAGATACTCAGTTTATCATACCTTAACAATAACGTTGCCATGCTCTTACAACACTTACATTTTTTCCTTGTCTTTCAAGCTGCCAATTCTTTTGGCTAAATTTGTACGGATCCACCTTCTTAATGGCTTGCTTCTTCCCTGGCTTGCATGATACAAACTCACCAGTTTTCTCTCTCCTACTTCTAAAATCACCCTTTCCTGGTTTCCTTCTGTCAGTCCACTTACTTCTTTCCTTTTATATTTATGAGTAGTTTCCAAGATTGGTTCTAGATCTCTGCTTTCTAGAAAACAAATCCCACTTACCTTTTCAAATATCTGTGAGGGTCACATTTACAACATTATTTCTACATCCATATTTGAACTCAGTTTTGAGTTCTGTGTGATGTACTTTGGATTTCCCAGACTCACATCAAACTTGGTCATATTTCTTATCTTAGAAACTGGTTTCCTTTTCCAGGACTTTTGGTCAAGAGCATTTTTCTTTAGGGTCTGAATTTTTGCATGCTCTATCTTTCTTTCTTCTTTTCCTTTGCCACAAAGTCAGTCATGAGCCTTAATGATAGACACCCGAGGACCTGCAAGTTCCTGCTTTTCATTTTGTTCCTCTTTACTGGAAGTCCTCAGAGAAGGAGCCAATGGGATCCCAAAGTTCTTGTTTTGAAGCAAACCAATAATTTGTTTTCCTTTTCTTTATTTCCTTTTTCTCTTTCTTCTTTTCTTAATTAGCATTTAGAAGTTGGAGATATCTATAAGGTAATATAAAGAGGACTTGGAATTAGAAAAACAAGTGCAGGGTATTGAGGATGATAAGTTCCTTAACTTTTTTCTTTGAGCCTACAGAGAAAACAATTCTATACTTATGCACTGAGTTGTAAGAATTAAGCAAAATGCTCGATCTGAAACTGCTTTAACATTAACAAATCACTTGGGTGTTAAACTGATTACAGAGTACTAGAAGTGGAGGTAGTTAATATATTTAAAGTGTGTAGAACATAAATTAAAATTAGGTCAGCAGGTTACATGTCGATTAAGGCACTGGACTCCCACATGGTTGACCATGATTTGAGTACTGGACCCGGGACTTGAAACTCACGGTGGGTGTGTGTGCCTGCATTTGTGCCCAAAATCCAAGAGGAGAATGTAGGAGAGGGGATTGTGGATTGGCCAACATCTTTTGAGGGGTGATTTCTTGCTTTCTGTTGCTGGTCTCTTAGGCAAGCACATGTTCTCTATAGCAAAAACCTCTCTTTCAAAAAAAATTAAAATGATATATTTTATATTTACCAATGCCATAGTTAATTCATAATGATGCTTTTTAAAAAATAATAAATTATCTAGATTGCCTTGAATGCTTTGTTGTTTGTTTGATGTAATAGTTCCTCACTCTCTGGTCTTTTCATATTAAATGGTTCTGGAAGAAACAGTAGCCGAAGGGGACAAGAGAGATAATATCACTAATATCTGCAAGTTTGCTAAACTCAAATAGTACCAATTTCATATGCGAAAATCCCTAATGATCAATGAACATCAATCAAATTAAACCATTAGATTGAAAATAAAGGCGAGATCAAAGGTATAATTCACTTCTGCATTGATACTGGCTCACAAATTGATGACTGAACATTAACTAAGAGGAGCATATGTTAATATACTCTGCCCACAAAGTACCAAGTACTGCAAAACCGAGGAATTTATACAACTATCTATTCCTTTCATATGCATACTGCTGTTGTATTAAATTAGGAGCTTATTCTAGAGCTCAAGCAGTTTCAAAAGATGTTTAATGGAAAATTAGGATTAATGGCCTTATGTAACCTTTCTAAATGAAGAGTTATGCTTAGGAAATGGACACACGTTGGCAATATCATAGTGCTCACATGAACACTGACTCTCATGTGTTATGTTCGTATCAAGCAGTGTGTGTTACTTGTTCCCAGTCCCTGCTTAAAAATGCTGGGACCAGCAGCTAGCATAACAGCTATGTCGCTGAACTCCCATATAGCCAACCAGACCTAGTGCCTTAAACTCACTCCGGGCGTGTGTGCATGCATGTCCAAGATCCTGAGAGGAGAATGGAGGAGAAGGGATTGCGGCGTGGCCATCCCCCCAGGGGGGTGATTTCTCGCTTTCTGTCTGTCTCTCTCTTTCTGGCAAGCGCATGCACCCTATAGCAAACCTCTCAAAAAAAAAAAAAATAGCTTTCTTTCAAAGGGGAAGAAACTGTACATGTTTCTTGTTCTTTAGTTTCCTTGCAGATTCTTATCTTTTGTTTCTTTCCATATAGTTTTATTTAAAACTGTGATTTTTTCCCCTTAAGCTATAAAATATGAATGCTTTTATAAAAGGGGGAAGGGAGGCAAACCTTCTCTTGTGACAACAATTATTGCCCTTATTTTTTTATTTATTCATTTTTGGGTTAATTTAGTCTGGCTAAAATTACATACATATTCATGTTTCTTAATAAGAACAAAGCTTTAGTCTTGGTTATTTTCCATAAATTTGTCTTCATAAGCAATTTGATAGGCATCTACTTTAACTATTAGAATGAAAGTTCACAGTGAATCCATGAAACCTGGTTTCAGATCTGTAATTCATTAACTCTTTCACCAAAGGTCCAAACGCTTCTTTATCAGATTATACTAAAATTGCTACTGCTTTCTTTTTAAAGTTTGGCATGGGTACATACTGTAATTGAGGTATAGAGTATCTGTTATACTACATGCTCCAGAGTTTTTCATTGGAATTTCATTTTGGTCCAAAGCATTGGCTGAAGCAGCACTAAGGATTATGAAGCAAGTTATGATTTTTCAAAAATTATTATTATTTTTTTTTTGCTCATAGTACAAGGGAATGTATTTTTAAATTTTTTATATTACGTATACAACTATTTTACTTCCGTTGTCTTTTTATTATAGATACTTGTGAGACCTATAATTCCAAATTCATACTGAACTATTAGTAATGTGATATTAATTTGTTAAATGCTCACACATCATGCAGGTGTTGACTAGATTGCAGATGTAGAAATTGCAAGCGAGAGAATGTCACCTAAGTATTATGACAGTACTAATAGAGGGAAGTTTTGGGAGCCACAACTAATTTAGGTTATCAGCTTCCTTGTACAAGTACAAGTTGATTTTACTTAGTAGTTGAATCACATGTTATATGTTTAAAATAGCTGGCACATTTCTCTAATGGCCAAAGTTAATGCATCTTTTAACTTTACCATTAATTTGCTTTAGACTTGAGCTAAAAGAAAAAGTGAAGTATTGTTTTCAAAACAAAGTTGTATCTATGATAAAGATTTCTCTAGAAGTCTTTATTTTCAACTACATTTTTTAAAAGAATCATTATTTAATTTTATTTATTATTAATATTAGTTTATAAAATTTGCTGTAAGGTGTACGTGCTTGACAGAGTGAGAGGGGGGACAGGGAAACTGAGAAAGCTAGCCGCCAGATTTGGGACTCAAACCACTGTTGGCCATGTGAGTTCAGTGCCCCAACCTCCACACTTCCTGCAGGCCCTATTTTTAACTGTCTTTAAAGCAATCTTTATTCTAGAGTCCTGGAAGGATTATGGTGAAGTTTATTTTGGTTAAGGAACTAAATCCCAGATAGCTTCCTAAAATAGGCTCATGCCACACAGGAAAGTAGAAAAGTTGCAAGGATTTGAATTTTTAATTTAAAGAATTATTATTCTTATGAATTATTAGTGTGTATTTCCATTTCATTATATGAAAAGTGAAATATTGTTACTTGCTAGAACTTCTTCGCCAAAAAAAGAACTTTTTAAATATAAAATAATTACCTCTGTTTTTGTGCTATTTTTGGATTCGGTTTTTGGTGATTGATAGCATTTATAGAGTTGGTCCTTTATTTCCATTTATGTTACAGTATTAAATAGACTATACTATAGGGATAGTTTTATTTATTTTTTTAAAAGAATTACTTTTTATTTAAATTCACTTATTATTTTCCAGTTTGATGAGAGAGAGAGCGAGAGAGAGAGAGAGCAAGCAAGCAAGCCACCAGGTCCCGGACTCGAACTGTGGTCAATCACATAGGAGTCCAGCGCCTTTAACCACCATACCACCCACTGGTCCCACTATATGGGTATTTTTAAATGATATACAACTGTTCAAAAATACCTATTTTACTTTTTTTTTTTCTGGTAGAGGTTTCTGCCTTAGGGCATGTGTGCTCACCAGAGAGAAAGAGACAAGTGAGAGAGAAAGTGAGAGATCATCTCCGGAGGGGAATGGCCACACCACAATCCCTTCTCCTTTGTTCTTATGGGATCTTGGGCAACTCACGAACATGTGCTCTGCATGAGTTTCAAGCCACCAAGTTTAGGACTAGAACCATAGTTGGCCATGTGGGAGTCCAGCAACATAACCACTGTGCTATCTGCTGGTCCCTTGACATTGTTTGAAATAAATACTATTGTGCTTTCCAAAAAAAATTTTTTTAAGAAGTTAGATTAAGTTTCCTCCGTCATATATTCAGTGAGCAATTTAGAATTAATTTACTTTATTCTGATATGACTCTGTGATTTCAAGAGAAATAATGTCTATATTCTAAATTCAGATCTGTCTATCTTATTCTCTAAAAGAGAGAGAATATAATTCAAAATTAGAGAGTACATTCTTTTATGTGATTTTATGCTAAAACCCTTTACATGGAATGTATTGGCAGTTTATGAAATGTTATTTAACATAAATCTATAAAGTTCACATGATATTACTTCTCCATAATTCTTTAAACATATCTCATCTCAGGACCAGCAGTTAGCTTAATAGTTATGTCACTGGACTCTCACATAGTTGACCGTGGTTCGAGTCCTGAACCCGGTAGCTTAAACTCACGCCAGGCACGTGTGCGTGTGTGCCTAAGATCCCAAGAGGAGAATGAAGGAGAAGGGATTGCGGCATGGCCATCCCCCCTGGGGGTTGATTTCTTGCTTTCTGTCTCTCTGTCTCTCTCTGTCTGGCAAGCGCACGTGCCCTATAGCAAAAACCTCTCAAAAAATATATATATATCTCATCTTGGAAAAACTGCTTCATATTTTTTACATTTCCAGTGGATATTTTTTTAACCTCAAACCAGGCCCATAGCATAGCTTATTTAACTTTTTAAACCTTTTTCTATCGTTGGTTAAACAAATTTTGATAGATAAATGAACTCTCACTTTATTAAAATAAATAATCAAAATAGCTTCAGCTATTTCAGTTTTCATCTTTGCTGACAATAAGTTTTTTTCAAGAGGTTTGGGCTATAGGGCGCATACGCTTGCCAGAAAGACAGAGAGAGACAGAGAGACAGAAAGCGAGAAATCACCCCCCAGAGGGGATGGTCACGCCGCAATCCCTTCTCCTTCATTCTCCTCTTGGGATCTTGGGCATACATACACACATGCCCAGCCTGAGTTTAAGCCACCAGATCCGGGATTCAAACCACTTTCGACTACATGGGACTCCAGTGACATAGCCATTACACCAATTGCTGGTCATGCTGACAATAAGTTTTTATTCAATATATATATATTTTAAGTTTAAAAATGTTTACTCTTGAGCCAGCTGGTGGCATGGTAGTTAAGGCAGTAGATCCCACATGGTTGACTACTCAGTTGGAGTTCCAGACCTGGTGGCTTGAGAAACATACCAGGCACCTGTGCATGCATGCCTAAAATTCTAAGAGAATGGAGGAGAAGGGATTGCTGCATGGCTATCCCTTCTGGCAGGTGGTGGAGTAGTGATTTCTCATTCCCCCCACTGTTTTTCTCTAGCAAGTGCACATACCCAATGGAAGACCTTAAACAAATTCCTCTTAGTTCATGATGAGTACATGAGTGAGAGAGGTGGGCGCCCTCCAGAGGGTAGGGTCCCATCACCATCCTCTTACCCCAGTCTTCCAACACATCAGATCTTAAGCCCTAGTGCACATGCCTAGTGCGTTTCAGGCTGACCATGTTGAGGATTTGAACCAGACAGGGTCTTTAGGAAGGATCTAGCTTCTTTGAAGTAGCATGTTATTGTTGTGCCAAGGAGGTAGCCTTTTATTCAGTGTTTTTAGTGTCGTGTTAGTTAAAACATTTTAACACTTATTTAGCATACAACCCCTCTCAAAAATATTCTATTATATGTTGCCATTCTTCAAACATACCCTTTGCAGTGAAAAAAATAAGCCATGTTACAGAGAGAGGGATAAAGACATTATAGAGCCAAGCTCTGTGATTTCCATTTGTAACAATGAGTTACAGTACCTTTCTATTTTCCTTGATTTTATCAGAAACTGATAAAATACATGAAGAAATGTGAATTTTTAAAAAATGTAAATTTTATCTTTTCTGAGAAGTTATTTTAACTCTGAAATAATTTGAATAGTAGCTTCGTAAGGAATGCTCAGAAGAGTTTGCTGATATAATCATGTTTGCTGATTTAATCATGTTTTTATAACACGTATTAAAAAGAAAATGACAGAGTTTTGGGGCCAAAATGTAGTGCAGAGGTAAAGCAGCTGGATCCCACATGGCTGATTGTGATTAGAGCCCAGTGGCTTGAAAATCTCTGCAGAGTGCATGTGCATGTGTACCCAAAATTCTGAAAGGAGAATGGAGAAGAAGGGGATTGTGGCATGGCCATTCCCCCTGAGAGTGATTTCTCACTTTCCCTCCTTCTCTTCCGGTCTCTTTCCTGAGAGTGCAAATGCCCTATAGCAAACTAATAGAACAGACTTTTGAAACTCTGAATACATTTGTTTAAAAATAAAGATAATTTATTTTAGAAAGAACTGATTAGTTCTATTAACTGTGTGTGTGTGTGTGTGTGTGTGCACTTGTGTATGTGTATGTATATAAATTGACCAGCAGATGGGAGAAGGAAGGGAGAATAGCAGGGAAAATAGTTTTCCTGTGTTTCCCCCCAAAACATAAACACTTGACTATACTGACTGTCTGCTGAGGATATGGTTAAATGCATGAGTAAACCAAGACATGACTGACCCCTGTTTTTTGTTTGTTTGTTTTTTTGTTTGTTTGTTTTTTAATCTAAGTACTATACAATACCTTTTTCAGCTTCAACAATGTGATGGAAATGCTACGATAACATTACAGTATGTTCCTGGGCTGCTTTGCTGGCCAAGTTGCTGCGCTTTCTTGGCCTGCCATTTGGTTACTTGGGTTCAATTTCAAGATCTTCCATTTCCGTGGCCTGCAGGGACTCTTGAGTGTTCAGAGGTCAGTCATGCAGCCTCTGTAGAGGTTGGGGATGGCTCATGCTACCCAATACCAACCTTCCTGACTGATTAGGGCACTACAGTGGCAACTTCCAAGGGGATTCCTATCTAGTTGTCTTGATGGCAGTAGAGAGAAAAGACTTTGAAAAGTGAGTTCTGAAACACGTACATTGGGAAAAGTCAGTACCTCTCTGTCAGAAGCCCACAGTATTTCCATTGTTTGGTGTTAACAGGAAGTATGGTTTTTATTTGCTTTGATTTGCTGCTTATAAGTTTATATTTGGCTCATCCTGGCTCAGTGGATCTATCGCAGGCTATCCAGTATGTCCTGGTCAGTACAAAGACACTTTTTAAACTCATGTAATGGTATTTGGCATGTGGAAAGTTCATCATTAGATGCTTGCATGTTCTTACAAAGTTGATAGAAAAATAATTTTTACCACCTGTTTCCAACTTAAGTTTAAAAAACCTACTCAAGTGTTTTTGAATTACATTTCTTTCCCTTTTCCTTCTTTCGTAATATCTTTGATAGTCACATTCTCTTGGCGTCTCATCTCCCCACTTAGTTTCTTATTCTCGCAGCATCTTCTGCCCCTTTGTACTCTAGATCTGCTAACCTAAAGGAAGCACTATTAAAGTGTAAGTCCTCTAGAGCTATTCAGAAAGCATTCTGCATCCTCTTCCTCTTTTGTCACTTTAAAGACCTGCTCTTTCATATAATGCAAGAAGTTAAGAAAGAAAGGGTTCAGGGCAACTGAAGAAAAATTCTTTTAAACTAATTTCCAAAGGTGATTGATTTGGTGTAATCTTAGTGACCACAGAGCAGCAGCGGTACTTTGAAGAATTGACTTGCTGGTTCCAGTTTTTTCACTGGGCAGAAAGACACACCTTCAAAAAGTGAAAACACTTAGTGAACACATGGATGAATTTGAAGAAATCTTTTTCTGCCATTCATTATAAATACCAGTGGAGACAAGAGTTTAGCCAGAGATTCTTCAAGAGAGCTTGTTTGTATCAAAACACATCAGCACTCTTTTAACTGACAGGTGGCAGAACTGAGTGTGGATGATTAAAATTTATTCTTGTGTGAAAAGTTTTCTAATGGAAACCCTTAGATTTTATACATTAATATATCTGAAACTCTCCTAAATAGCATTTTAAAATTTGAATTTCAAGATGTGGCCTATAGAATAATTTAAGCAGTTAGGCAATGTAATTATGCGTATATAATGAAATTAACTAACTAAAATTAAAAGATAATTTCTAAATAGCTACCACTTACAGTATGATCAATTTAACTAGCCAATTGTCAAACATAGTTTTTGTCAGGGAACTTCTACCATTTGGCCTGTGTATGGTCACCAAAGGTTATAAACTGGAGCCTGAGAGCCATACAATTAGCTAGACCATTGTGTCAACAGGTAAACGTTGAATGATTTTTAAATAAAGTTAACATATTATGGACTTCTTTTGGAAATGGGGACTCTGGTACTAGTGGACTTATATTCAGGCTTGCCCTCTGTACCCCCAAAAGGCAATATCTCAGTGGCAGAAAACAGAAGCAATATACCTTTATGGGGAAAATATTCTCAGGTTCTCACGGATCATGCTATTTATTTATTTATTTAATTTTTTATTTTTTATTTTTTTGCTATAGGGCGCGCTCACACACCAGAGAGAAAAGGAAAGTGAGAAATAACTCCCTGTGGGTAGGGATGACCAGGCTATAATCCCTTCTCATGTCTTTTTAGGATTTGGGGCATGCACACACATGTGCCCGGTGTGATTTTCAAGCTGCCAGGTCTGGACTCGAATCACACAGTTGGCCATGTGGGATCCAGCACCTTAGCTGCCATGCCACTACTGCTGGCCCACTACTCTTTTTTTACAAATGCATTGTCCATTTAACTCACTTTATGTATGTAATTCCTGCAGTTGTTTGAATTTACAAATGAGAATACCAACTTATATAAAGTGAATTCTCTTTGGAGGGAAAACTTTTGCAAATAAATAATTCACACAAAATCATTTAACCAGACCAAACCATTATCACGAAAATAAAATTAAATAATATCTTGTTGGTTTAGAATGGTATGTATGCGTGTATCTTCATATCTGTGTGTTTGTGTGTGTGTGTGTTTATGTGTGTGTGTGTGATCTTTTTAAGGAAGGGTGACCATAAAGGTTGAGATGAAACATTCACCCTTGTGATATATTTAGTGAAATCTGATTATATTTAGCCAAATATCTTTTTTAGACTCTAGATGAAATTTAGTTAGATAACAGAATAGCTACCAGTGACTCACTGGTTGCTCTTGGTTATTTGGTCATATTCTCTTCAGCTTAATCCACTCTATGCTGTAAAATGCCTGCAAATCTGAAGCTGTTTATGATTTCCCATACTTCAGTCTCCACAACAATGTGCAACAGACATTGATCTTTTCTTAATGCAGTAATAAGCTAGGAGCATTTTTCAAACATAGGCACTTTATTTGCTTTATTATCATCAAGAACAAAAGGAAATGCATTTGGCCAAGGTCAGTGTGAGGGGAACACGAAGACCTGTGCCAGAAAGCCTCTGCTCTTCTGGTTCATTAATGCTATCCATTTGGCTGCGTCTCCCCTGATTTAAGATATGAAGTATGTTGATGTTTCCAACTGCCAAGGCACTTGTCAGACTCTGAATCTGTGTGTGGGTCAATTCCATCTTTTTAAGTACACCATTTCATTCATAGAATCTTAGAACTGGAAGAGAGCTTGCCATGTGATCAAACTCATTCATCTGCTTCCAGGCAGAGAGCAATAAAAATGTCTCAGGACAAGAATGGTTTTCATCATTTGTCAAATTTCCCAAATATAGGGACCTAGAGTCTTTTTTGTTCAATATTCACTATCTAAATATAATTCTCGTCAGTCAGTTCTTCTTAATATCTGAGGTTTTCCTAGCAAATTAAGTGCTGTGTCTTTTTATATCGTTCAGGATGAATATTGAACAATTAAATTCTGAGGTTTGGCCTTTCAACTCCTTCCTTCCTTCCTTCCTTCCTTCCTTCCTTCCTTCCTTCCTTCCTTCCTTCCTTTTCTATTTTTACCTCATGCTATTTCATCATCCTTCAGTCCTTTCCTTCCCTCTTCTGCCATTCCTTTCCTTCTTACCCGAGATTTCATACACTCACCAGAGAGAGAGAGAGAGAGAGAGAGAGAGAAACAGAGACCAGGGATGGGGAGCACAAAGCAATCCCTTCTCCTCCATTTCTCTATCCTGTCAGGATTTGGGGCATACATATATATATGCTCCTGGTGTGTTTCTCATGTTGCTGCAGCTGGGATTTGAACCATGTCAGCCATGTGAGATCTAACTCCTATAAGTTTGCTATACTTTTTGAAAATTCTAATATACTGCACATTAAGAAAAACATACCAAACAAGAATTAATGAGAGAATTGGCAAAAAGTCATATCTTTTTCTGTAGCTATTCCAGGTTTTGAAGTACCAAAAGAAAAATAAATCTACCAACCCCGAGTAGTACATGACTATAGCAGGGTGTAAATTGATTTACTTATTTACTTACTCAGTATTATTGAGTACCTCCTATGTGGCAGGCATGTGATATATACTGCATGTGCAATGGTATTAACATAAAATTAAAATATATACCAGGCCTGGTCCCATTGCCTACTGGTTAAGAAAGTTGGATTTCACATGCTAACTGCAAGGTTTGAATCCCAGCCCCTGGGGCTTGAAAAGCATGCTGGGCCCATTGGTTGCTAATCCAAAGTCCTGATGGGATAGAGATATAGAGGAGAAGGGACTGATCCAGACTGCATTGGGGGTTGTTTTCTTCCTCTCTGTCAAGCTCATGCTCCTCCTATAATTTAAAAAACAAAAAAAGCAAACAAACCAAAAGGGCCAAACCATGCATTTGACTATAGTTTGATCCCTTGAAACTTTGAAACTGTTTCAATTAGTGTGTCATTTCTCATCATGCACTCATAACTCATGTTTTTTTGTGGAATTAAGCCGAATATATATAAGAAATAAAATACCTTGAAATCTGAGTTTAGGCCAGACTAAGTTTCAGAAATACAGACAAAGAGAGTTGACAACAAAGGCTAACATTTGATTCGGAAAACCAAAGAGATGCTCATGGGAAATAGTGATGGGGTCTCTCTCTTTTTTTAAAAAAAAATCAATTGTTTATTTAATTTTATTTATTCTTATTATTTTTAAAGTTTGCTATAGGGCACCTGTGCTCACCAGAGAGACACACAGAGAGACAGAGAGGGAAAGTGAGAAAGCAAGCCACCAGGTGTGGGACTTGAACCACAGTCACACATGTGGGAGTCCAGCACCTCAGCTATCATGCCACCTGCTGGCTCAGTGATGAGGTCTTTACTCCAACATCCAGCCTTGAACTGACTCATGACTGGAAAACTGTGGGATTTTTTGTTTTGTGATGTTTTGGCACATATTGTGATTTAAAGATCCCTCCTAGCAGCCAGCTATGTGGCAGAGCAGTGGCGTCCTGCTCTACAGTGCTGGAGCCTTAAGGAAGGGTAGGACTTGGGCCCCAGTTCAACCTGTACTGTCAGGTGCCAGTGCCTGTGATCCCAGCTGGCCAAGAAGTCTGCAGGTGCATTGTGGTGTGAGACCTTATTGAGGGTTCTTGTTTCTCCCACACGCAGAAATAAATAAACTTAATAGAAAAAAAAAAGTAAAAAAACAAAACAAAACAAAACAAAAACAGAAATTAAAATTCCTCCTAGCATCACGATTCATTTCAAGTAGCCCAGCAATTACCCTCTCAACTTAACCTTTCATGTAACAGTGATTCTCAGGGAAGTCTGTCAGGAAATTCATAAATGGCTACAAACACAGCCCTTTTTTTTCAGCTAAGATCCAGGATGTTTGGCTTCTGGGAATATCACTGGTGATTTCTATATTCTTTTACAAACTCTTCATTTATCCTAATTTAAGAGCTGAAATACAACCTATGATCTCTCAGAATACTTATGTGCAGTTTTCTTCTCGGTTCTCAGAATATGCACTTCCTTGGTTGATAATTTTCTTGTCAGAAAATTTTGATATGTTTAGATGTATTCATATCTAGCTCTCCCTCAAATCTTTAACATTATATATCAATTAAGCATGAATCTGAAGTGTCTTCTTGTTAAGACCCAGCTGCTCACCGTTGTAAAATATAAATATCGTTGAACATTTGGTTGAAAACCAGATGTAAAATAATAATGATTTTTCATATGCATATAGTATACATCAAAGCAAACTGAATTTATAGTTATCTTGCCGAAACCAGGTAGAATGGAGTTTCTGAAAACAGTCAAGAGATCAAAGGATGATAAATGGAAATTAATTGTACAGAAAACATTACTTATTTAGTGTGTCTGTCATAGATAGTCTTTTCATATTTGTCTTCAATTTTAGAGAATATATTAGTTACCTATATGTGCCTTCTTATTATCACTGCCACTTATGATTCTCCTACCCCAGTTTTCCTCATGAGATCTTAAATTCTTCGACAGTCTGACTGCCAACTTTGAGAAAAAAACTGTAGATTGATTGACTCGAAAATGCCCCCTCTGAGGCTATGTGCTATTGTGAATATCTCAGCAAGGCACCTGGGAAAATATTCTGATTCTTTGGGCTTTTCTTCTTAATTTTTGAACTTCAACTGATTTCATATCTTTCTTTCATAATCACTCCCATTTTTCCTTTTCTAACTATACTCACAGATATTTAACAGCACAATTGGTAGATGAATGGGTGATAGTGATGGTCTATAGACTTGGTTGAGAAGAGGGTGTAAAGCACTGTATTTTCATTATTTCATATCAGACCCTGAGTCAACTCATTTTAGAGCATCCCTCTAACTCCTTTATGTCCCTTCATTACTTTTTTTTTTTTTTCCATTGAGGACATACAATAGAGTCATTAGACTGTGTTCTCCATTGACTAAAACAAAGTGACTGTGGCTTGCAACCCAACCACTGAAAACCGATTTGTGTAGTTTCATATTTAATTCCTTGTTACAGTGTATTGAATAAATAATATTGTGTTTCTGTTTAAGCAGAGCATCCCACGGGGTACCTTGCATTGTCATTGCTTTTATTATTATGTTAAACTTATTGCTTCCAGTGTCACAAAAAATCTCTTGCTTGTCTCAGATCTAGGCATGTATATATTAATATCATATTTTTATTTAATCTCTATTAAACTGATTTTTGCCCTACATATTTACTGTATTAGGGATAATTCTATTTATTCAAATCCTGGGAATGTATACTATGTTCTTTGTCCAAGATTTACTTACTTTTGAATTTCAACTTTGCTCAATTATGATCACCAGAGAAATATTGAGTTGTTGGGAAAGTCACGGCATATTTTTTGCATAGAAAAATATGTCAAAAGTATGATTTTTCCAACAACCTAATATTCTTAAACATCAAATTTCACTTTGGTGTCTTATCATTGGCTCCAGAAATGTCTCACTGGGACCCGGTAATGCATTTTTTAAAAATTGGCCAAAGAGAGGGAGACAACACTGCCCCAGTAGAGTCTGGTCACGCCACAATCCCTTTTTCTCTATTCTGTCAGGATTTGGGGCACACACATGCACCTGGTGTGTTTTTCGAGCCTCTGGGCGGGGGTGGGGATTCAAACTAAGGCCAGCCATGTAGGAACCAGCTCCCTATGCACAGGGCTTAACCACTGCCCTATGGGACTGGCTCTGGTACTGCATTTTTATTGGTGAATTACAAATACATTGACCAGGGCTTAGATTTCTTACTAGAATTTCTAGAAGCTTCTCTTTGAACTTCATAAGCTCCTCTTAGGTGATATAGATGCACACATGCTGAAACCAAATGACTTCCAAATCTACATGCTACCTTTCTCTGTCATTTCTTTCCTTTTGATTATTTTCTTTGTTCTCTTTAAAATTCATCTCTGTCTTCTTGGTCATTAAGATACTAGAATGTTCCTCTCCAGCCAATGTAACAAAGTAACTATGGCTCTCAACCCAGCAAGTGTTAACCAACTTAGTTAATTTCATATTTAACTCATTTTTACAGGACAATGAATTTTGCATAAATAACAATTCTGCTTCTGCCTATACAGAGCATCCCCATAGAGTGTTGTGTGGAGTTATTACTGTTATTATTGCATTAAAGTTGCTGCTGCCCATGTCAGATTGAATTGTGAATAAGTGGTATCAGTTTTCCCAATGTCAATGTACAACCACACTTCAAGTCTTTACCCACTAATTCATAACTTGACTCATAGGGGAAGGCAATTTTGAAAAGGATGAAGGGGAGAGTCACTAGCATTAAATAGTAACAAGATAAAATATAGTTTAGATAGGCATAAGCCAAGTAATATCTTTTTCAATAGTTTATGAAATTTTTAACAGGCAAAAAAAAAAGAAGAGAAAGGTTTCCTTTTTCTATTTCCAAGTCTCTGTTTAGCAGATGCAGGCAAAGCATGCTTGGGCTCTCCTGCGAGCTCTCTGTCTTTTTGACATGAAGCAAAGTAAGAAATAGTGTCTTTTGAATAGGAGATTTTCTTTAATTACATTGGGGAAGTGATAATGGTAGGTATTGCATGTTTAATGCAATGTTCTGGATGCCCCTTTTTCTTTTTCTTTTTCTTTTTTTTTTCTTCTTCACAACCACCTCATCTTGAGCAGAAATAAAAGGTTCAAGGCTTGTCAGCATCAGTTTATAGATAGCTGTTTAAAAATAATGAGATATTGGGTATTGTAAGGCTCAGGGCTGTCTTGCCAGACTCATTTATTTCCATTCACCTTTTGTCAGAATTGCAGACAGAAGACATTCAATTAAAACTTGTCACCTGTTGCAGATGACCTAATTTGTACTTGCATGTGTCATAGATTAGGGCTCCATGCTTCAGACGAAGCAAGCTTACCTCTGTAGAACAACATTTCCCTGCTAAATATTTTGTTTACGGTTATTTCACATTTCTGTCATTTCGGTTTCAGTTCCAATCCAGATTATCAATTTAGGACCTGAACTTTGGAACTAGCCAAGAGCCATTAATTACACATTGGAGGGGCCGGGGGTGGGGGTAAACTAGGAACTCTTAGGGTGTTACGTTCTATGCACAGAAATCCACAAATGTATTTTGGAAGCAACTTGAATCTGAAATGCAGGGAAGCCTTTGTAATTTTCTATGCAAGCCTCACATGTTTAATAGTCCAGATAACTATCAGGAGACCAAAACGAAAAGACTTCCCCTTGCTAATTGTTAATTCATCTGTAGAGCAAGGAAGCTTTAATGTGAGTCATGGCTTTTATCTCTTTTAGTGACTGAGGACTTGGTTTAAAAAAAAAGAAAAGAAAAAGAAAACCAGCCTAATGGATATGCATTTTCTCTCCCTGTGTGATTTTTCTCTTTCATACCAGCAGACATTAGAGCATTTCTACATGCAACCAGGCAATTTCCAAAGTTTCCTAATCGGCATGATATTCCCACATAAGTAAATGGGATCCCTAGCCAGGGGTCTCCCTTCTGAACTGTAAAATTCAGCTGTAATGATGTTCTGCCTACAGGGCCCTAGCAAAACACACCTTGTTGGATTTGTGGTGGTATTTTAAGGAGGAACCAGGAGCAAGGAAATGAGTAGCTCTGAGTCCTGCCCTAGTGGAAATGCGGAGGAACTGAACCTTTCCCGTCCCTTTTCTGTTCCCAGTCTCATAGCTGTAAAACGTTTCAGGTAATGTCACATTATGGAATGACAGAAGCAAAATCCCTAGCCCTTCGATGAAGTTAAGAGTAAGTTCTATTTCTCTTGAGAGTTCATCATGCTGCTTACCTTTTAGCTGTGTCCCACAGCGCCGTTGCAAGTGTTGTTTACCTCAATAGTTGGTTTTTATCTGTCTAGGTGTCTGCTTGTGGAATGTATACCAAATCTGTCCTTTGATTGCAGAGTAATAGTATAAGCATGGTGCTTAAGAACGTGAGTTCTGCAGCTCACCTTCTCAATCTGCACCTTTGACTCATCTCAATTGTTTCTGTTTTCTCACCTATAAAATGGAACACTAATACTACCTGCCTCATGAAGTTGCTGTAGGATTAGATGTGTTACTATATGTGTACACATAGCCTGTGTATCGTAAGCACTTACCAACCAATGACTACTAGTAATTGGCTGCTATTTTGGTTTATTTGAAAATACTTCATGCACATAGGGATTCATTCCATAGCCATGAAGACAGTGCTTGGCAGACAGAGGTAGCTATGAGGAGTTGGAAGACTGCTGAAATAAGAAGAAAGAAACTCAACCACAAAGCCATATTTTGAGAAGGGGCAGTATAGAGAAGATAAGTGGGGATTAGTTTCTTCTATTATATGGTCCTCAAGAAATTTTAAAGTCGATTTATTTATTTACTTCTGAGAAAGAGACAGAGACCCACTACAGCATTCCCATGTGGTGATCATCTCCTCATTCAGCTTGGGTCACAGGCACGTGTACATGCTCTCTGTGTGCTCAGGGAAGTCTCAGGACTTGAACCCAGGACCTTTTTCATGGAGATCTCATGGGAGTAACTGCTGTGCCATTACTTCACCACCCTCACAAATTTAGTATGGTTAGAGTCTCCCTGGAGTGTACATATGAATTTATAAATACTTGTCACTTATCCCCTCATGAGAAGCCTATGAGTATGCACGACGACTCTAGGTTCAATGGGTACACTTCGTCAGGATATTGTCCCGACGGAGCACCCCATCAGAGCCTGCCACTAAGATTCCCACTGCTGTGTCTGATACTGCTAATCTGCCTTTGTTTCTTTTCCTGCAGCTCCTCAAAGGGATTTTCTCTATCCTGTGTTTGTGAAGGTTCCTTCACAGAAATCTCAGGAGAATTCAAGGGCGCTGTTAGATACTTCTCTTCCTA
>NW_006159982.1:3135585-3145325 GCF_000334495.1 Tupaia belangeri chinensis | reverse complement strand
GGAAAGAGGGAGGTTTTCTTGGGCAAAAAAGGGAACTGCAGAGTCAGGAAGACTTCATACAGTGCAGGAGGAAGTTCCCATTCTCTTTACCTTATTGTTCAGAAGTCTTTTACAGTCTGATCCCCATGCTCAATTACAATCCATGTTTGATAATATTTAATAGCAATCACTGTTTATTTAGTTTTCACCCACAACCCTTTCAAAATTACTACTTTAATGTGATTTTGTACCTCTTTCTTATGTCAATGGTCTATAAAATTGATTTTTTTAAAAATATTTTTAGCAAACTTCTGTTTGGGAATGGCATAATAAATGTCTTTTAATTAGGAAAGTAGGCTAAGGGATCTTTGTGGAATTCTCTGATGGGGAGATTTTCTTTTTTCTATCTTCCTTTCTTTTTTTCTTCCTATGAAATGCCTCTGACTTTGTGCTATTAAACATGTGAAAAATACTTTTGACTTTGGACTCTATAAGATTATACAAATTTGCATTTGAGCATAAAATGTAGACTTAAAATTAGCTGACCTAAGAAGACCTTGTGCTGAACTCTTTATTTCTTTCGGTGTTTATTTGCCTCACAGCATATTTTTTTTTCCTCTTTGCCCTGCTTTCGCTTTCTCATTTTTGTAAATTCTGACAATGTACAAGATTTGTAATTCTCTTGTGGCAATGTAGGCACATGCAGAATTTGAAAGAAGAAGCAATGTGAAATGTTCTACTAGGTAGGTAATGCCAACTATTAAAATCTTTCATTGAAAAAAAAAAAAGGATAATGGCAGTTTCCACATGAATAGAAAATCCAGTTGCCTTAATTAACTTCAAATCTTGTCAAACATTGAATGTCTTGGGTATCTTATTTCCAGAGAGAAATCTTATTTTTTAAACTTTTTCAAAAGTGGTTTACAAGTGAAGTCCAAACAGAAATTGTTTGTGTTTAAGATTGTGAAAGTGTAAAGACAGGCTTTGTCGCCTTCGGTGGAAATATTTAGATTAGATGGATGTTTGTTTACGACAAATCTGGATTTCCCAGGCCCTGATCATAAATATTATTGTTGTTTGTTTATTTGTTTCTGCTAATATGGTTAGTTTGAGCCTTTTAAATGTATCAGGTTAATTGAATAATTATAAATTCTTAACTTTGTATTGTGTGCTTACAGTTAAACTCAGGGAAAGCACTCTTTTTCATTAATAGAATTTTGACTTATTTCTGTATCTCTCCTAAAATAATCACATATCTAAGCGATATTATCAGTGACAGATATGAGCAGTACATAACATGGGAGAGCAGATATTTCTATAAATCATTTAGACATCAAATAGGAGCATTATTTGGCTTATATCCTTTGAATTATTTTACCACTCCATCATATTTCAAATCTGTTTACTTACAAAATGAGGTGGGGAGATGGAAGGACATTCAATAAATGGTCATGAATGCAAAATATTTCAATAAGGTAATATAGTAATATTTTGACAAAATAACAGCATAATGATGATCTCTTTATTTTTACTTGGCAATTTTGGTTTATAAACTATTTCAAATAGGTATACGTATAGTATCCAAAATATAATATTATTGGATCGTTTTCACAGACCATTGGAGTGAATATTCTCTTTATTTGCATTTCTGTTCAGGAGAACAATAGGTTAAAAACAAACAGGTTAAGGAACTCATCTATGCTTATCAAGGTAGGTATTGAAAGAACCAGAAAAAATAACCATACTGACTTGCAAATAGGCTTTTTTTTCTTCTTTAAGCATAGTCTTCACATAATATTTAAGAAGAAAGTGAGCTGGCCCCATAGCCTAGTAGTTAAGGAAGTCAGATCCCACATGACTGACTGCAGTTTGAATCCTGGTTCTGAAAACCCATCTTTCTGAAAAACATGCTGGGTGTGTGTCTATGCACGCTCCAAATCCCAAAAGGATGGAAAATGAAGAAGGACTTCTCAATGACTACCCACTGTTTAATGTGTGCGTGCTCTCTCTCTCTCTTTTTCTGGCAAACTCACACATCCTCTGGCAATTAAAAAAAATGCTATAGTAATATGTTAGTACAGTCAGAAACATTAAAAAGGGAAAATTTAATTGCCATAAAATTATCGCTGCAGATAACGGACCTGGCTCATGGAGAATTAGAGCTTGATAATTACTTATCTTTTATTTTGCTATATGTAAAGCTAAAAATTTTAGTCCAAAGTTTAGTACAAAAACATTTCAGTAAATCAGTTTTAGTTGTACACAATTACATAAAAATATTCTTATGTGGTGATTTTTATTATTTTGTTCTTGCTCTCTGACCTCTCCTCATTTTTTTTTTTTTAATGGATTTGTATTTTTTAACTCAATGTATCATTTCCATGTATTCCTACTACTGAGTAGTCATGGCTCAGGTCTATGTCCAGGCAATCACGATAGAAATAGAATCTTAATTCTATGTGTTTGAGTCACAGTATTTTAATTTAAAGGTCAGTGACATTGCATTTTGGTTAAGTACTTCTGTCCTTTGCGATCTTTTATCTCTACTGAATTAACTTTCTCACTTCAAGAAGTGTAATATACCAATTATGCAGAGTATGTTTTTCATTACCTTTTCTTAGAATTATGAGAGATGCTTTTTGTAATCCACTGTTTGATTTCCTATAATCTGCCTCATTTGTGACTTGTTTAAAATTGTGTTGGGGGGACCAGCAGTTAGCGTAATGGCTATGTTGCTGGACTCCCCTGTAGCTGACCACAGTTAGAGTCCTGGACCCGGTGGCTTGAACTCACGCTGGGCACTTGTGGGTGCATACCCAAGATCCCGAAAGGAGAATGGAGGAGAAGGCATTGCAGCAGGCCATGTCCCCTGGGGGTGATTTCTCGTTTTCTGTCTCTCTGTCTCTCTCTGTCTTTCTGGCGAGCACACGTGTCCTATAGCAAAAACAAAACAAAACAAAAAAACAAACAAACAAACAAAACTCTCCCCCCCAAAAATAAATTGTATTGGGGCCAGCAGATGGCGTGGTGGTTAAAGTGCAGGACTCCCACATGACTGACCATGGTTGAAGTCTCAGACTTGATGGCTTGAAAATTATTCCAGGCATGTGTGTATGTGCCCAAAATCCCAGGAGGAGAACATGGCCATCACCATGGTAGGGAGTGGGAGATAATTTCTCATTTTAATTCTTTTTTTAAAAATTATTTATTTAATTTTATTTACTCATTCATTTATTTTAATTTGACAGCACAATTCATTTATTTTAATTTGACAACACACACACACACACACACACACACACACACACACAGAGGGAGAGAGAGAGAGAGAGGAAAACCAGTCACCAGGTCCGGGACTTGAACCATGGTGGGCCATGTGGGAGTGCCCAGTGCCTTAATCACCACGCCACCTGCTGCTGGCCCTCTCACTTTCATTCTTACTGTTTCTCTCTGTCTCACTCCAGTGAACACATGTGCCCTATGGTTAAAAACCTTCAAAAATAATTGTATTTGTGACCAGCAGATAGCACAATGGTTATGTCATTGAATTCCTATGTAGCTGGCTGTGGTTTGAATCTCAGACCCAGTGGCTTAAAACTGATGCCAGGCATGTGTACATGCGAGTCAAAACTCCTGAGAGGAGAGTGGAAGAGAAGGGATTGTGGTATGGCCATCTTCATTGGCGGGTAATGTCTCTCTGTATCTCTGTCTCTCTTTGTCTGTGTCCCTGGTGAGTACAGGTGCCCTACATCAAAAATCTCTCTCTAATAAAAAAATTGTATTGGTGGTTCTAACTTTTAAATTTGTTTTTCTGGAAAAATATTAAAAAATTATTATTTGGGGGCCAGCAGGTGGTATAGTAGTTTTAGGATGCTAGACTCCAACATGACCAGTTGTGGTTCAAGTCCCACATCTGGCTGTTTGAAAATCACACTGGGTGCATGTGCATATAGACCCAAAATCCTAGAGGAGAATGGATGAGAAGGGGTTGCAGTGTGGCCATTCCTCCTGCCCCCTGGTGGAGTGGGCGAGTGATGTCCCACTTTCTCTCATACACGCACACTCTCTTTCACTCTCTCCAGCAAGCACATATGTCCTATGGCAAAAACCTCTAAAAAATAGAGTTATGTTAAAAAAATCTATAGCTATCTAAAGATATCCACCATACAGTAGTGTTTTATCAGACTGTTTAAAATAACATTATTAAAACTTAAGTATGTATTTATTACTATGACTCCCTTGTCCGTTTTCAAAAATGCATATAGGAAGAGGTTATGAACACATGTGTAAAGACCTATTCTGTGCTGCTTTAAGGTTTAGAGGCCTGTTACTTATGTGTAGGTATGTTTACCTGATTATCCTGGGGAGGGCAAGGGAAGAGGGGGCAATGCTTTACAGGGTGGTGTTTGTACTCCTAATGTAAACTGAAAAAAATTAGTATGATGTAGAAGTAGTTGCAGCTATGTATTATTAGGATTTTGGTTCAAATATTTTGCTGAGTATGAAATCAGCTCAAAAAGTAATAATAGTGATAGTACTAATAATATTCCCTCTAGAGGGTGCATAAAAGGAAGATCTTCTAGATTTTGAAAAGAGGTTAAATGCATTAAAAATATCTTTTATGGGACCAGCAGTTGGCATAATAGCTATGTCACTGGACTCCTGTGTAGCCAACCACGGTTCAAATCCCGGACCTGGTGGCTTAAACTCATGCTGGGCATGTGTGCGTGCGTGCCCAAGATGCCTAAAGGAGAATGAAGGAGAAGGGATTGAGGTGTGGCCATCCTCCCTGGGGGTGGGTGATTTCTCGCTTTCTGTCTCTCTGTCGTTCTGGCGAGTGCATATAGCAAAAACCTCTCAAAAAAAAAAAAATCTTTTACTTGGTTTGAAGTATTTGAAATGATCAGTATTTGACTGCTGTTGACATGGAATGAAAATTCCATATGCATAAGTTATCTTTATAATGACTCTAGAAATTTTTTTCATTAATTTCTATCTAAACCTGGTGGGAACACTTTTCTGCATATTAAGTTTCTTTCAACTTTTACTATATAATTATATAATTTTGAAAATAAGTATTTAGCTAATCGTTTGGGAGTTTTGCTATCATATAAATACGGTTACGAAATAAAAGCATCTTTTGTGCAATTGATCTTTATTTTAGAAAACAGAGCGTGAGGTCATTGCTTCTATAAAAAGTTCTCAAATATTTACAAACTGGATTGATGTAATAGGTGAGATGAGTGAGTGAATAAATAGGTAGATGGGAAGGATGAAATGGATGTGTCAATGTGTGGATGGTGATTAACCTACCCATACCAGAAGGACTGAAGGGTAGGATGAACATAAGAGATCACCTCCTTAGATTCCTGAGGAGCAGGGAGAGAGTACAAACACTTCTGTAAGTCAGTTTTCAAAAGTCAAAAAGGAACACATAGTAATGGAAATTATCTCACCATGCAGTTATACATAATTTAATGACATTTCAGTCAATAATTCCGTCCTGTATGATGGTGGTCCCCAAGATTATAATAGATTATACCCTATAACTAGGCATGGAGTAGGCTATACCATCTAGATTTGTGTAAGTATACTTTGTGATGTTTGTATAACAACAACAACAAAAACATCCAATAATGGGTTGTCGGGAAAATTATGATGTATTTTTTTCTATGCTTTTTCTATGCAAAAATGCACATGACTTTTCCAACAACCCAATACAACCCAATAGTGTCCCTGTTATTAAATAATGCATAATTGTACTTAAAGAATGTGTCTCAGGCCAGCCCCTTAGCACAGAGAAGTGCTGTGCATTGGGAACCACTTCCATATGGCCAGCCAAGGTTCAAAAATATGCCAGGTCCATGTGCATGCATGTCCAAGCCAAGGTTCAAAAATATGCCAGGTCCATGTGCATGCATGTCCAAAATACTGATGGGAAGAAGAGGAGGAAAGGAGTTGTAGTGGTCACAGGCTACGGAGGGGTGCTTTCTCTCTCTCATCCTCTATGGCAAGCACATACAACTTCAGGCAATTTAAAAAAAGAAGAACTTGTTTCTACCAACACAAAATATAACCCAAAATGTATAATAAAAATTCTGTCAATCAATGGTATGAATTTTTTTTTTTTCTGGAGTATAACTAGTTTTCAGTATTGTACTTTCTTTATAGACCCAGTCCAGCTGGCTAAGCTAACTGGAGGCTTTAATATGATATTACTGTGTGTCTGAATTGTTTTTAGCCAAGACCTAGAATCAAGTCATTCATTCACAATTCTCTTCCATAGGCCTTTGCAGTGGACAAACATCATTGGTAAAAATCCACCAGCTCTGACTTCTGTATTTGAGCATATGTTCAATATATAAAGTATATCATGAATGGTGAATACAGTCCCTGAGAAGTACTAAAAGCAAATTTAAGCATCCATTAAGATTGATTCTAGCAACCAGCTGGATCCCACGTGGCTAACTGTGTGGCCTAAGTCCTGCACTCAGCTACTTGAAAAAAACATGCTAGGTGCATGTGCATGCATGCCCAAAATTCTGAAAGGAAGGTGTTTGTACTCCTAATGTAAACTGAAAAAAATTAGTATGATGTAGAAGTAGTTGCAGCTATGTATTATTAGGATTTTGGTTCAAATATTTTGCTGAGTATGAAATCAGCTCAAAAAGTAATAATAGTGATAGTACTAATAATATTCCCTCTAGAGGGTGCATAAAAGGAAGATCTTCTAGATTTTGAAAAGAGGTTAAATGCATTAAAAATATCTTTTATGGGACCAGCAGTTGGCATAATAGCTATGTCACTGGACTCCTGTGTAGCCAACCACGGTTCAAATCCCGGACCTGGTGGCTTAAACTCATGCTGGGCATGTGTGCGTGCGTGCCCAAGATGCCTAAAGGAGAATGAAGGAGAAGGGATTGAGGTGTGGCCATCCTCCCTGGGGGTGGGTGATTTCTCGCTTTCTGTCTCTCTGTCGTTCTGGCGAGTGCATATAGCAAAAACCTCTCAAAAAAAAAAAAATCTTTTACTTGGTTTGAAGTATTTGAAATGATCAGTATTTGACTGCTGTTGACATGGAATGAAAATTCCATATGCATAAGTTATCTTTATAATGACTCTAGAAATTTTTTTCATTAATTTCTATCTAAACCTGGTGGGAACACTTTTCTGCATATTAAGTTTCTTTCAACTTTTACTATATAATTATATAATTTTGAAAATAAGTATTTAGCTAATCGTTTGGGAGTTTTGCTATCATATAAATACGGTTACGAAATAAAAGCATCTTTTGTGCAATTGATCTTTATTTTAGAAAACAGAGCGTGAGGTCATTGCTTCTATAAAAAGTTCTCAAATATTTACAAACTGGATTGATGTAATAGGTGAGATGAGTGAGTGAATAAATAGGTAGATGGGAAGGATGAAATGGATGTGTCAATGTGTGGATGGTGATTAACCTACCCATACCAGAAGGACTGAAGGGTAGGATGAACATAAGAGATCACCTCCTTAGATTCCTGAGGAGCAGGGAGAGAGTACAAACACTTCTGTAAGTCAGTTTTCAAAAGTCAAAAAGGAACACATAGTAATGGAAATTATCTCACCATGCAGTTATACATAATTTAATGACATTTCAGTCAATAATTCCGTCCTGTATGATGGTGGTCCCCAAGATTATAATAGATTATACCCTATAACTAGGCATGGAGTAGGCTATACCATCTAGATTTGTGTAAGTATACTTTGTGATGTTTGTATAACAACAACAACAAAAACATCCAATAATGGGTTGTCGGGAAAATTATGATGTATTTTTTTCTATGCTTTTTCTATGCAAAAATGCACATGACTTTTCCAACAACCCAATACAACCCAATAGTGTCCCTGTTATTAAATAATGCATAACTGTACTTAAAGAATGTGTCTCAGGCCAGCCCCTTAGCACAGAGAAGTGCTGTGCATTGGGAACCACTTCCATATGGCCAGCCAAGGTTCAAAAATATGCCAGGTCCATGTGCATGCATGTCCAAAATACTGATGGGAAGAAGAGGAGGAAAGGAGTTGTAGTGGTCACAGGCTACGGAGGGGTGCTTTCTCTCTCTCATCCTCTATGGCAAGCACATACAACTTCAGGCAATTTAAAAAAAGAAGAACTTGTTTCTACCAACACAAAATATAACCCAAAATGTATAATAAAAATTCTGTCAATCAATGGTATGAATTTTTTTTTTTTCTGGAGTATAACTAGTTTTCAGTATTGTACTTTCTTTATAGACCCAGTCCAGCTGGCTAAGCTAACTGGAGGCTTTAATATGATATTACTGTGTGTCTGAATTGTTTTTAGCCAAGACCTAGAATCAAGTCATTCATTCACAATTCTCTTCCATAGGCCTTTGCAGTGGACAAACATCATTGGTAAAAATCCACCAGCTCTGACTTCTGTATTTGAGCATATGTTCAATATATAAAGTATATCATGAATGGTGAATACAGTTCCTGAGAAGTACTAAAAGCAAATTTAAGCATCCATTAAGATTGATTCTAGCAACCAGCTGGATCCCACGTGGCTAACTGTGTGGCCTAAGTCCTGCACTCAGCTACTTGAAAAAAACATGCTAGGTGCATGTGCATGCATGCCCAAAATTCTGAAAGGAAGGATTAATGTAGGAGAAGGAATTGCAGTGTGACTATTCTCACATTTCCTCTCTTTTTCTACCTCCAGTGAGTGTATGCACCCTTTGTCAAATTTAATTAAAAAAAAAAAAAGAAAAGAAAAAAGAAAGGTTGACTCTGTGGGATTTCTTGATTTGTCCAAAACATTCTCTTCCCTCTTTAATTTTTGCCTGTCATTGCCTCTCTCTCTACTTCTGTCTCTACCTCCCTTCTCTTCACGCTAATAATGTCACATCAAGTGTTCTCATTGGTGAGACTAGCAGGTGGCAACGTGGGTAAGATGCTGAGTTCTCACATGGGCAACTGTGGTTTGAGTCCTGGTGGCTTGAAAATCACACCAGGCACATGTTCATATATGCCTAAAATCCCTAGAAGAAAAGGGATTGCAGCATGGCCATCCCCTATAGGAGGCAATTTCTCACTTCCCCTCCCTCTGTCTCTCTCCAGCAAGTACATACTCCCTAAGGGAAAAAAACTAAAAAAAAAGTATTATTATTGGATTAGAATCAGATGACAGACATGTAAAGATACTAGTATCTAATACTTCCACTTCTGTAATATGATTCTGAATTTTAAAAAACTTGTAATGAAATGTATCTGAATGTGCCTTTGATGACCATATATGTGACCACCTTATATCAGAAAAAAATATTGGAGAAAGTTTTGAAGAGAAAGAGATATATTTTTTAAAAAAAGATAAAATATAATTAAAGGAGAAATTAATAGAAGGTGTTTAATTTTTGTAAACATAGATGGAATAAAAATAGAATACTAGGATTTAGATGAGTAAAGAACAAAACTCTATTGTAGGCTTGAATACTTTAAAAGATGCCATAAAGAAATACAGCTTCTTTGTAACCTACAAGGGTGACACTTTCTGTCAATACTTAAAAACTAGGGAACCAGCAGTTAGCGTAATGGCTATGTCGCTGGACTCCCACGTAGTCGACTGCGGTTCGTGTCCCAGACCCGGTGGCTTAAAACTCACACCAGGCGCGTGTGCGTGCGTGCCCAAGATCCCGAGAGGAGAATGGAGGAGAAGGGATTGCGGCGTGACCATCCCCCCTGGGGGGTGATTTCTCGCT
>NW_006159982.1:3102028-3135558 GCF_000334495.1 Tupaia belangeri chinensis | reverse complement strand
GCGGGGACCGGTCCCCAACGGTAAAAATCTCCAAAAAAAAAAAAAAAAAAAAACTATACCCAGGGGACCAGAGAGTGGTGCAGTGGTAGTGCAGTGTTCTGTGAGGCTGACCCACATGGGAAGGTTCTGGATTCATGTGTGGAGACCTTCCGGAATGTGCCAGGAACATTTGTGCCCATAATCCAGAGCTGGATGAAGCAGGTGGATTGTATTCTGAAGACCTTGTTTGGGATGCCTGTCCTCCATCCACACCTTTCTCTAACTCATGGAAGGAAGGAAGGAAAGAAGGAAGAAAGGAGGGAAGTAAGCAAGCTGTACCCAACTTTCTAGTGTTTTAATTTGTCTTTTTTTTTTTTTTAAGAGAGAAAGAGATTTTTGCTATAGGGCGTGTGTGTTTGCTGGAGAGACAGAGACCGAAAGGGAGTGAGAAATCACCCCCCCAGGAAAGATGGCTGTGCTACATTCCCTTCTCTTCTATTCTCCTCTCAGGATTTTGGGCACATACACACACATGCCCAGCATGAATTTCATAATTCTTTTTTTGGGGGGGGAGGGGGGAGAGGTTTTTGCTACAGAGCGCGTGCACTCGCCAGACAGAGAGACAGAAAGCGAGAAATCACCCCCCAGGGGGGATGGCCACACCACAATCCTTTCTCCTCCATTCTCCTCTCGGCATCTTGGGAACACACGCCCAGTGTGAATTTTAAGCCACTGGGTCTGGGATGCAAACCGCGGTCGACTATGTGGGAGTCCAGAGACATAGCCATTACGCTAACTGCTGGTCCCCACCCTGCATGAATTTCAAGCTACTGAGTCTGAAGCTCAAACCACAGTCGGCCATGTGGGAGTCCAGTGATGTAACCATTATACCATCTGCTGGCTTCAGTTTGTCTAACCCAATTCATTGCTCTTGAACTTGTCTCCTGATTCTTTTAACTTATATTCTGATGGTTCAGCATGATCATCTTTATCTAGAACCAAGCATCTGTATGTTTCACTAAAAGGTAATCAACTCTTAAAGTAGTATTGTTAAGGTAACAAAAAATAATTCTGTTATCTCACAAATCACTAATAATCCTTAACATTTAAATAAATATACCTCACAAAATCACACATAAATATTACTCATTCCCTGTTCCTGATAACTCGCAGCTCACAAGTGAACTAGTATTTCACAAAATAATGTCTTCAGTTAAACTGGCTTACAAAGCATTGCATAAACTATATATCTTCCTCACAAGAGTTTAACAGAACCCATTTACATATTAACTGTCCTTGAGACCTTTCAGTAAAATAATAATACCAATGATGCCTTTAAACCAAATTATTTTCTAAACAGTCTGAGAAATGCAAAATACATAAAATGAACTATGTAGTAGAATTTATTATAATTATAATGGATAATGTTACATGGTTATATCAATTGAGGTACAATTTAGTACATAAAATGTCCCTCCTTACTCTGACTTCCAAGTGATCACCCCTTTATTTGTTAAGGGTTTATGTGGTCTTGTCCTAAACTTTATAATTACAGACTGGAAACTAGATTTTTAAGTTCTTCACCACTTCCTTATAAATGATGACGAGAATTATTATTTTAAAAATTTATTATTGTTAAAGAAGATTTTGCTTTAGGGCATATGTGCTCACTGAAGAGAGAGAGACAGAGCGGGAAAGTGAGAAATTACCACCCCGGGAGTTGGCCACACCGCAGTCCCTTCTCCTCCATTCTCCTCCTAGGATCTTGGGCACAAACACACACATGCCCAACATGATTCTCAAGCCAGTGGGTCTGGGACTCTATTTGCAGTCAACCTGATGGGAGTCTAGCGATGTAACTGCTATGCCATCTGCTGTCCCCAATGATTATTATTTTTAATTTGCTAGAGGTCATGTGCATTCACTGAAGAGAGACAGGAGGAGCGGCCACACGCAATTCCTTCTCCATCATCCTTTTGGGATTTTGGGCACATGCACATGGCACCCCCATATGTATCTCAAGGCACCAGGTAGGGGACTTAATATGCAGTCTTCCAAGTGGCTGGCTGGCCCCAAACTTTGTTTTTTAATTTTAATCTTTTTCTTTCCATTTTGTTTTTATCTTCAATCTTTTACATCCATTTTCACCAAAACTTCTCTGAATCAACCCAACCCATATTACTGTTTGGGAAAACCTTGTATTCATAGCCGTCTACCTTTGCCCGTTTTTTAGCTTTACCCTCCAGTTTTCCTCTAGTAACATGCCCCTCCTTGGACATCTTAGCTTTCTGAATTCACCACTCAAATTTGTTGCATCAGACAGGAAATCCAAATGTGTGCCACAATGTAAATAAGATTCTTCTTTCAAAACAGTGACATTTTAGCATGGATCAATTTTTGCATTTCACAGGACTAAACAATACAGAGTGTAATTTAGCAGCCCCATCCCCACCTCCAGCCCCCATAGTGTGTTGGCACTCCATATCCAATTTGTTTCTACAGGTCCATATTTAGTGCTCTCGTAGACTGAAGGACGGTTGGATAACTCTCGGACTACTGATCTACTTGGTTCTACACATTGAACTTTCTGGAGTGACTGGTCAAGAAGATACAACATGTCAATGTTTTTTTTTGTTGTTGTTTGTTTGTTTGTTTTGAGAAACTGCTATAGCACCAAACAGTGGCTTCCTTGTATTAATTCACCTGAAAATCTGCCTTTTCTTTGATGTGCATGTTGTGATTTGATGGTCTTGCGTAAAATGTCTTCCAGGTCTGTTGACTACTGAAAGATTTGGGTCTAACCACTGGCAGTTTTTATTTTATATTCCTCTAGCACCCTAGATCATTCTACTGTTGGCCTCCTGGGGCACACTGTCTATGTATTTGATTGGTCTCAAAGATAGCTACCAACACAGTAAGCCAGTGACTGTTTTTGCCCACAGGGGTGCGTCTTGACAGAGTACGTGGAGGTCGGCAGAAGTACAAGCGCAGAATAGATGCGGAGAACAGTCCATACCTGAATCCTCAACTGGTTCAGCCAGCCAAAAAGCCATGTAAGTACAGCAGATACGTCTGGCTTCCCAGAACACGAAATCCTCCCAGTTGGCTCTATCAACATCAGCTTTGGCATGTCTACCCTTACTGACTCCAAGGAGACTTCTCTGTTGGAGAACAGTGGCTCTAATCCCAAGGATTGTGAAGAACACCAGCAATTTAGCTAATTATTTCTTTTCTCTCTCTCTCTCTTTTAAAGATGTCTGGTTTTCTTTCCCCTATCTTTTTTTCACCTCGTCACTTTGTGGAAGCATAAGCATATTAATGCATAGCTTATATAGTGTGAATTTTACATTTACTGGTTATCTTTATTTGCAGAGGTACATAAAATAGATCATACTGTGATCATTAGTTCATTGGAGCTGTTAGCTTGAGATTTCACAAGAAAGTGATTTTTGTAGTTTTCACGAATTAAATGAGTTTGACTGCTCAACCTCCCAATGAAAATACATTAGGGGCCTCATTAATTTGGAGCTATAGAAGGTTAACACACTAGCTTGCAATAGATTAAAACAAGAATGGGCTGTACTAATAACAAGCATAGGTTGGTGGTTCCATCTCAGGTGCCCTTATAGGCATTAGGAATTGTTTTTAAAGAGTCCCTGGTTTTATGATACCAAGTTGCAATTTGAAAAGATGACAGGCACATAGCTACAGTGCAAGTCCCATTGTCTTTGTCACTAACTAAAAAGAGCTGGAATGTAGATTGAGGCAATAACTGTATCCTATTTTCTGAAAAGTCAGTTAATAGCTGTAGTGTAACAGAGCTGGCAATTTAAGATGTTTCTGCATAGAGTTCAGACTAGACACTGAGAAGTGCTTTGGTGGAAACAATTCTCACATTTAGCTGTCTTTGCCTAAGAAGACACAAACGCTCTCACCGAAGATGCTGTAGTGGCATCCACAGCAAGTATAAATGAAGTGTGGGCAATTTTTGATGCCTTCAGAACAACAACAACAACAAAATGACCACTTCTAATTCAGATTCTCCAGGAGGGGTCACTGCTATGCATCATACGTGGGAACATATGGGAATCTGTTAAATAAATAAAGCAGACCCTGAACTGTAAATGAAAGGACATTTTAGCTATGTCAAAGGAAAAACAACCAGTTTTACATAAAATTAAAGCTTAAGTGAACATATGGCATAGTTTCCTTTTGCCTTTCCAAAAAACATTATGTTGATTATACCTTCAATTGTCCAATCTGGCGTCTTCCCCTCAGCCTGTATAAGCTGTTTGGCATTCTGCAAATACAATCTAGGGCTGCGTTAAGCAGATTTTGCACATTATAATAAAAAACTTTTTGATAATACAATAAAATGCAATAAACACTAATGCTTAATTTCATTAGAGGTTTAGTTTCCCTAGATTCAATAACATGCAGACTGCCCGTTTCTCATGCGTTGGATGCAAACATTGACTGCAACCATTGAGAGTTTCCTCTAGTGAAAGGAAAATGAGTGCCAGCCCATTTGTAAGTTGATCTGTTAGAGGAACAGCTAGGGTTTCCTGTGTAAACCTGAGAAATTAGGAAGTGGCTTGTCAAGTACCTTTAAGAAGATTACAGCAATTTCAGCGAGCTCCATTTGTCTGAGATAAAGAGGACTCCTAATAAATCATTACTCATTATCTAAAGGCCTCTGTGTTAATTTTCCTTAGTCCATCCAATTAGTGTGTTTTTGTAACAAACATTTATAAAACTTAATTTTCAGATCCTGTCAGATAAGTGTCAAGAGACTGTGTAGAGGCTTTGCTGAGAAAGTGGCTGGGGAGATTTCTGGACCCTGACTGATTGTGTACTACAAAAGCCCAAGAATGAAAATTGGGTTCTATTGATTCTAATTAGGGAAACATTAAATAAGATTTACCTAGAAACAGTGCTGCCGGCTATTCCATTTTCTGAATGATAGGAATTTCTAAGCTTCAACCAAATTTCTGTGACTCCTTAATTCGAATATCTATTGACTTGAGTAAAACATGTAGTATTTTTCCCTGTACTTAAAAAAAAAACACACACACAACTAAAATCACGACTTTATTTGGTTATATTTTTGTGCCGTTTATTATTGCATTTTCTTCTAACCCTGGGAATCTTAGTGGTTGCTGACAGATTTTGTTGCATTGTCAGAGCAATGAAAGTTGAAACTTTTCCAAGCGTAACTAAAAATACAGGGTGTTGTTTCGGTAGCACACTCATACAAGAAACAAATGTCATTCTTTGCAGATCTGGCAAATTAAAAAAAGAATATCTAATTTTTAGTTTTTTCTCAGAAAATGTGGTAGTTGGGAATATTCTCTCCCAAATCTGCATGTTTAATTTGATGGTCAAGGAATATTACTGCCAGTAACTGGTTATCTGTTGACTATTTGAAATAAATATAATTCAGATGGCAGCCATATTAATATTTTTTTAAAAAATTATGTCCATAAAGTGCTAATTATAGCTTGGATAGCTCTCTTTGTTATTTCAGAGAGGAGACTAACAGAATGCTGTATTTAATTCTAGGTTGTGTGAACTCTTCATTTTGGGATAAAAAATAAAAACTTATCATGAAAAGCAAATGGTATAGTAAACACAGTGTCAACTGGGGCTTTGTTCAGACAGATTCCGTTTAATGCCCTGGTTTTCTAGACTGGTAATATATAGAACATTTAAATATGTGGGTTTATTCTTATCCATTTGTAGTTCCTCATTTAGGAGAAAGTATAAAATCTAAAGCTACATATAGAAATTGAAAATAGGGCCAACAAGAAAAATCATTTGGTTAGTAAGGCTTTACAACCCCTTCCATAAACTCTCACATGCCCCTGGGCAATAAAACACATTTGATGTGATGCTTTCCATTTGTCTCTAGTGTTTATTTTATGAAGGATTTTTAAAACATATATCACAAATTTCAGACAGATAAATCTGAACCAGAGAATGAACTGAGGACAACAGATGAAAATAGAGGATTAAAGAACTAGACACTCAGGAGAGAAAATACTGTGACATTTAAGTAGGAGTATTTTTGTGGAAACTGATATTAGCTATATTTGGAAGGTTGACTGGGTGTGTGGGAAGGGGGAGAAAGAAAAGAAATTCCTATTTAATGCATCCCACGGAGATAGAGTTATACAGTCAGTAATTCACCCAGGCAGAAGGGTGACCTTTGCTCTTCTTTAAAGGAATTAAAACAATTAATGAGTTTCTTGACCATTATGACTATGGGCATTAGTAGATCTGTGCATCCTGTGGTATAGTCTATAGTTCAGTGGTTTACTGTGGATTTTTATTTTAAAGCTGTTGAATACTATTTAAGCTGCTTCCCCAAATCCCATGTAAGAATCAAAGAGCAAACCCAGAAAGCATCCAACTTCTTGTGTCTGTTACAAAAATTTTTCACTGCAGAACAGAAGTTTCCTCCCAGCAAACACAGGTAGAGCACAGAAGAAAGAAGAGCATTCAGTGTCAACCGCAGTGCCTTCTTTCTTGCTATGAGTTGTCCTGAACACTAGTATGCATAAAGTATTGAACCAGAAATGGAATTGTTGGGATTTATTGTAGGGCTTTTGAATTATTTTTTAAAAGACGGAGTACTTTGGGGTTTGAGAAGGAGGGATGATACGACTAGTAAACTTGTAGTGCTCTGGTCTGATCCTGCAGATAACAAGATTGTCTCACATTTGTTGGTGGCTGAGCCGGAGAAGATCTATGCCATGCCTGACCCGACTGTCCCCGACAGTGACATCAAAGCCCTCACTACACTGTGTGACTTAGCCGACCGAGAGTTGGTGGTTATCATTGGATGGGCGAAGCATATTCCAGGTACATCCTCTGAAAAGAAAAAGAAATGAAAAATGGTTGCAATTAATGCCTTAGGTTATAGGTGTAGATTTGGGCAAATCCAGAATTTTCTCATTACATTTTTTTAACCTTTATCTTTGTTTTTATCAAGTTTAATTCAGAGTTTGGCTGATTCGACTAGAATCATAAACCTTTTCTATATTTGTTCCACCTCAAGCTCTTATTAACGATTTCATTTGTGAAGGAACTATTGCCAGTATAAGATGAAGAGAGCATAACTTTTAAAAATATTTCTCTATTCCTTTTAAAATTCTGAGCTTTTTCTTAAGGAGATACTTCTATTTTTTGTTTTTATGTTAAAGCATGTTTTCATTAGCAGTAGTCTAGTGTACTTTCATTCCTCCTAAGAATACTCATTTGTTCTTCATGGTGGCTGGTTACACTGAGTTGCTATTTACATTCACAGGCTTTACTTTGGTTTATAATTAGATATATGAATTCATAGGTAAGTTATAAAAACAAATGTTACAGTGACGTGGTAAAATTTTGATATGATACTTTAAAGTTCACCTTTAACAATATTTCATAACTTTTCTTCTCTGATTCATCCTATAATATTAATAAGCATATGCCCAGTCATGAAGTTTACGAATTTTAGTATTCTACTTGAATTATTTTTTATTTGTTTGGACTTTGATCTTCAAATACTTTATAACAAGTTTTTGAATGATGAGCAATGTTTTTCTGGTACAGTTAACTTATTTCTGTCTCCTTAAACTAGTTTGTCTTTATGCTTTGAATGCTACAGTAATTTCTTTAATCAAATTGATGGAAGTCCCTTTCCCAGCCCACACTGAAACCAATTTATTGGTCATGATACGCCAGCTATGTTGCTAACAGTCGTAACGAACTGTCAGGCGATATCGCACTGAAGCTAATTTGAAGTCATTAGGTGTGCAGCGTTCAGACGACAATTTGTTACAGTGGTTAGGAACACAGCTGACATTTCTGAATGGCTTTGTTCGGTGCAGTTCTAGATGAGGCCAAGCAAATTGTAAACTAATTTAAACATCACTCTGTATTATACTAGCTACTTTGTCTTACACTGTTTGCTAATAAAGCACCCCAAATTAAGTCAAAACTAGTTAAATAGGTGAGCCCAAGTGTATTCTTTAGAAGATACCTATGGAAGGATTACTACCTTTCAAAGAAGGATGAGTATTTGATAGTATGGATTGCTGATACTGCATTTAGATTGTAATGCCATCTATATGACTCTTACAAGAAAAAAAGATACTCTAAAAGACGTTAAGACATCTGTAATTATGGCAGTAGAAACGACAAGAATTTGCTTCTACAGTACAGTACAGGAAAAGTTATTTGAAAGAAAGTAGTATTGTATTTGAAGGAAAGTTTTGTCAAAGGGCTGTAGAGCGGAAAGAGACCAAACATTTGTTGAAGTGTTCACAGGTGCTTTTTTTAAACAATTGACACATATCATTTATGTTAATAGATCAATTATTATACATATAGGAGTATATACATACAGACATTAAAAATATTATTTTAATGGAGGGTTTCACAGCCTTTGCAATGTTAATACTGGGGACTAGATAATCCTCTATTTGGGGGAATTGTTCTATTCATGACAGGATGTTTGCCAACATTCAATATACCCCCGAGTTATGACAAACAAAAATCTCTTCAGACATTGTCAGATACCTTCAGGGAGGCAAAAATCACACCAGCCTACCTCTTTCTCCCTGAGTGGAGAACCATTATTCTCACAGAGGAATTGAGTATTATTATCTTCAATTCAAAGATAGTGAGGTTTGTGGCAGAGAGGAGAAAACACTTGCACAAGTTCATAAATGCATCCAGTGCCTTCAAAACATATATTCAGTATTGCCTCCAGTAGTAGAATCAGGATATTTCAGTCTCCCAGGGGACTGACTGCATTTGAAAGAACTATTTGAAAATAGTAATGATGTTAGTGTTGTGAATAACAACAACGCAAAAGGCGGTGTCACTATTTTTCCAAACCACCCACTGTTTCAGAGAATGCTGTTTACCTTCTCCCTGAATTAAGGGGTTTGTTAAGCAAATATTTTGATATCACACAGACCTATCATCATAAAGGCCATTAAGTGTCAATAACTCCTTTCAAGCCCTCTGGTTGGGAAAGTCAGTGATAAATTTGTAGGTCCAGCAGTACATCTAAGTCGAAATGTCAGCTTACAAAGGAACTTGTCGCGGTAAAGGGGCTCTGGTGACTTTTGTAAGGATGGTAACTTTAAATAACTATGAGTAACACCATTTCCAGTGGTGGAAACAATTGCTCGCCGATTATGTGTTCAGTCTTAAGCAGAGGCTTAGACTTGGTGAAGACTGAAGTTATTCTCTTGCCATAGCAAATGCCAGAGGAGGTCACTGTGGAGTGATGATTCACAGCTCTGATGTTTGTGATACCCCAAGGGGGTTTGAAATGATTGCAAGGAGTATCTGGGTTTTACAGAAAGAGGTTAGCAAAACAGGAATTAACTGGAATTCTTTTTAATTTTTTTCTTTTTTTTTTAACAATCTGTATGCCATAGAGCATTTTGAGGTAGAAGGAGAGGGAGATTCCATATCAAAGACTCTTCTTAGGTTCAAGGAGGGTGGAGGGGTCCGGAGGTAGAGGCAGACAACACAGAGACCAAAGTCACATTCACGCTTCCATAAAAGCGAACTTACATTCTTGATAAACACGAACCAATCCTGAGAGCTGGCGTAAGAGTCAAAAGCCAAGTCAAATCCAAGCTGAAATTTCATCTGTCCTACCCTTAACTCCCAAACTCTGTTTTTGTAAGCTTCTGTTAAAATTAAAGTGACATCTTTTGGTGAAACACACTCAAATGCAGGCCTTTTGTTATCTGTACATTGTCCTCAGTTTGTCCGACCACACACACGTTTTAAATTAAGTTTAGCATCTAAGATAGGATCAGTAGACTCCTGCACTGCTGCAAATGCACTTTGGTACTCTTGCTTTGGCCACGTCAAAAAAGAAAGAATTCAACAAAAGAAAATATTGAAGAAAAATACATATGGAGTGTTTTTTTTTTTTATCAGTAAATAGAATTAGTTGGCTTACATTAATACATCATATAAATGGGAAAGTGTGTTGTTATGAAACATGACCATACTTTATCTGTGGGAGAAAAAAGATCACAAGGGCTTTAGAAAATGCTTGACTTTAGTTGGAGGAGCATAAGGGCACAAGAACAGATGATGGTGCCCTAATAGCCCTTTTTAAGAATGACAGGGCCCCGCCATTAGCATCCTTTTATATCCTTGGAAATTGCTCATGCCTCGCTTTTCTGGTTCCTATCTGCCTGACTCTTTTTTATTTCTCTTTCAATTTCGTCCGCGCTCGGATAAGCGCATGCTAACACAATATGATTGAGCTGTAAAATGGAACGCTGTCGCCTCTAATCTCTTTTATGTAGATACGGAGGTACTGCACACTCCACTTCATTCTCTCTCCATTGTTGGCCTTTTTTAGAATGGGCTGCCCAGTAATGGAGGCGCCGTCCAATATTAGAGCTAGGTTTCACAGGGTGTGATAAGACGATTATCAGCCCAACAGTCAGATCTCTTATTGTTCTTTGCGGTTGATTAAAATAATATTATGTACTGTAACTTTGTTAGCAAAATACAGAATGTGCTTAGTCAGATGGTGCTTAAAAAAGCATAACCCATATTAGCTGACCTATATAAGTGGCTTAAATATATTTATGGATCTTGCCAGACAGCTTACTTTGAAAGAACAGAAAGGTATTTGAACAATTAAGTAAATGAATATAGAAAGTATTTAGAAAATAATTTTATGGCAAATTTTTTATAGTCAGCTTGCTTATTTTTAACATGACCAATGAAACAATTGCTTATTAAAGGAGGACTTTGCTCATGTTTGGTGACCTCATAGTCACTTTTTTTTTCTGTTTATTATACAGCATTTACATTCACTGTAGAGAAACAGAGAGAGAAAGGGGGAGGTGAGAAATCATCTCCACTGCAGTGGGGATGAGGGCCATGCTGCAATTCCTTCTCTTTCCTTTTCCTCCTTGGATTCTGGCCATGCACACACATGCGCCCAGGATGTTCTTCAAGCTGTCAGTCCAAAGCTCAGACCATAGAGTCAGCCATGTGGGATCAAACCACCCCAACCACTATTTCACTGGCTCGCCCCTCCTAGTCACATTATTAAAATGATGTCTCTTACAATTAAATCAAACAGGAAAAGTCTTTTCATTTTTCTTCACATCATATAGAGGCAGGAGATATTATGCTTTAACAGTAAACCACACTAGGTAGGTGATGTGATAAAAACAACCTTTAATTAAATTTCCTTAACTAAGAAAGAGAAATCAAAGCTAAAAACATGAATAGTGTCCATTTATCACGAGACCTTTTTTTGTAAAAATGTTGAGTTAGGAATGTATCAAAAATTGCTCACGGACTTGGATTTTTACAGTTTTCTCAGCAGAAATATTTAGACTTTTCTAGCAACGACAGTAATCTGCAAAGAATGGTCAACTGTTTCTGCAATAGGGTATAAGTTTCAGGAAAGAATACCCAAGACTATTTGAATGTTTACTGCTAGCAATACTATTTGAAGATAAACTTACTGTTCTAATGATTTTTATATAGAGACCAATTTTTAAGATTACCTTACCCCTCTAATAAATACCTATTACTGCATTTTGGTGGGTTAAATACTCATCTTAAACTGGTAGCACTATGAAATAATTAGGATCCATGTGAAAACATACACACAAAGTGGCAGATTATGCTAAGATTATGTTTCCCCTTTTGTAACACTATGCTTCCACCCATTTTATAATTATATATATGCATATATACACAATTATAATTTTTTGAAGGTTTGTTTGTTTGTTTGCCATAGGACATGTGCGATCACCAGAGAGAGACAGTGGGAGAGAAAGTTAGAAATCACCACTCAGAAGGGACAACCAGGTTACAACCCATTGTCCTCCAATTTTCTCCTAGGATTTCAGGCACACAGGCCCACAGGCCCAGCATGACATTAAGGCACCAGGTCCTGGACTCAAACCATAGTTAGCCATGTGGGAGTCCAGCGCTTTAACCACTACACCACCTGCTGGTCCCATGTGATTATAATTTGATGTATAGGAAGAAAGGTATAGCTGACTAAGTCTGTCATACCATAGGTGAGTAGCACCTAATAATATATTTTCTGTCATTAGCACTTGATACATCTATATTGATTAGTTGATTAAAAATATGTATCGCCCAAATCTGTTAACTGGTTTCGAGGTTTCACCCTCTACTCCATCCCACAACTAATCTTATAACAGTTGTAATTTCTTTTCTGCCATGAATGGATTGCTGTGATTGAAACCTTTTTCTTAGTGTTCATTTTTCTTTTGTGTGTAACTTAATGATTTCTGCTACACAAAGGAGTTGAATTTTTTATTTAAGCAGAGAAAAGCTAAATTGAAGATTCAAGGACCTGACCATTTTAAAGAATTATTTCTAAGAATATGCTATTGTGAACTATTTGGAGGTTATTTTCAATGTACCTGGTAATCACATACCTGTGTACCTGGAGTTGTGGTTTATCAGAGTAGAATGATTCTGAAAGTCAAATCAGAAAGCCTAAGCTTTAGTTGAGTAATTTTTAAAAAAAATTTTATTTTATTGGGTTGTCAGAAAAGTCATGATGTATTTTTTTTAATGTTTTCTATGCAAAAATATATCGTGACTTTTCCAACAACCTAGTATTTATTTCATTCTCGAGAGAGAGAAAGAAACAGAAAAAGAGAAAGAAACAGAGACAAGCACTCCAAAAGGTCCTCCTACCAGAGTTCACCCCTCAGCTCCCACCTGTCAGGCTCTCAGGGATTCTCATCCATGCCTGTGTGGAAAGAGATACTGGGACATAATCGTGGGGCCTTCCCATCTGGTCCATTTTCACTACTGGTGTACCACTGCCTGATTTCTTGTGAGTCTTTTTCTTTGTAGGTTACTTAGTTGGTCTAACCTTTAGTTAGTTGTATTGTGAAACATGTATGAGGGAACAAAACACATGCGAATTATATGTATCTATATTTTGCAAAGTATAAAGCATTATGTATGTTAAGCATGCAGTATTTGTTTTTATTACCAAGGTACTAGATATAGATTGTAATTGTATTACAATAAAAAAAAAACCAGTGATTCAAAAAGTGGGTATTTGTGAAAAATAGTTTTAAGAATATTTAGAACAAGTATCAATTTTAATGGAGGGGGGGGTGCACTTATGTACCCAGAAGGATCACTGTGTGGATGTTCTCATTATTCTGTCTTAGTGGGCAGGACCAGTAGAGTTTAAATAATCTTATCTATTCTACTTGGTCAAATTTGAAACAACTGAAAGTGTATCAATTTAATAAAGTTTCTAAAGTCAAAACTGACATAGAAGTAGGAACCAGTAGGTTGAGAAATAGGGTGTGGGACCAGCCTGTGGTGTGGTGGTGAAGGCAGCAGGACCCAGCAGGACTAACAGGGTAAGTTCCAGTCCTATACCCAGAGGCTTGCAAATACTCTGGGCACCTTTGTGCATGTGCCCAAAATTCCAAAAGAAGGGAGAAATGGAGGAAAAGAGATGGTGTCGTGACAATTCCCCATCGAGAATGCTTTTTGGTTTTTCTTATCTCTGTCCAGCAAGCACGCATGTCCTCTGGCAAAAATTTAAAAAAAAAGAAGTTATAGATTGTGAAAAAATAATTTAAAGTGTCATCCAAAGACTCTTTATTTTCTGCAGCTATTCTTTCTAGTTATGTAGACCGAGGAGAAGCAGCCGAGATTACTAGGCAGGCATCCAGTTGAAAAGACAACCCCTAGCTCACTAAAGACACTCACAGGCCCCTGCCCATAGCAGTCAGCACTATTGTCTGTGCCCCACCACACCTCTGTCATCATACTCAATCTCCTGTGTTCACACAGTTTTCTTCCAGCTCTATTTTTGCTTGTAAAGAAGCATCACATAGCCACGCCATTGTATTTCGCACATGACAAGGTATCTACTCTGATTTGTGTATCTATGTTGGCATAAATCTGTGTACGTGTGTGCATGTATTTGTGATAATCCCCTTGGTTTGTTGTTTTATTAATTCTAGACCTGAATTATTCAGCTTTATCTTTTTTTTAATGGGATTAGTCTTCAAATATAAATATAACTAACACTGAGACCAGCAGATGTCCTAATGATTATGTCGCTGAATTGCCATGTAGTCAACTGTGGTTTGAGTCCTAGAACCAGCGGTTTTTATAAAATTCATGCCAGGCATGTGTGTGTACGTGCTTAAAATCCTGAAAGGAGAATAGAGGGGAATGGATTGTGGCATGGTCGTCCCTCCTGGGGGGGGGGTGATTTCTTGCTTTCTGTCTCTAGTAAGCACACGTGCCCTAAAGAGAAAAATCTCTCTCTAAAATTAAATAAATAAATAAATAAATAAATAAAATAACATTTATATTGTTCTTTATTGCTTCATTGTACTTTCAAAAACTTTTATTTGATGTCCATGTGGTTCTTATGGGGAGGTTTTATTCTTATCAGCCCCACTTTATAGATGAGCAAACTCCAGAGTCAAAAACTTTGATCCACATTATGTTACTTACACCTACAATATATTTAGTATAAGTGATTTTTTTTAACTAGTAGCTTCTTTATATTTTTCTTTGTATCATCTATTTCTCCCTTGTTCTCTGTCACTTGTTCCAGATTACCGACCTGCATTTCATAACAAATTAACATAACTGTGAGATGTTTCCCCTATCTTTAAATTTGGTCTATCCATTTGCAACATGAAAGGTTAAAGTGAAGGAGAGTGAATAAGAAAGAAAATGTATGACACATCTTTAAATCAATAAATTCAAGGTGTTTGATTGATAGTGTACCCTAGACATCCCTGATCACAAATGTTAATGAAACAAGTCAATCACTGTTTAACTGCTCATGTGAAGAGTTGGAAGAGTCCTTAAATGATTTGTTGCTAAGATTGGGTGCTCCAACTCTGTTCAGATTCACTGGGCATGAATTTGATTGAAAATTATAGGTAAACTGGGATAGAAGTGAGCAGTTGTGAAAGACTTTCAACCGTATCAAACATGTTAGCTCTACCACTTAATATTGAATCAGTTTCTTCCTTCCTCCTTCGCTCCTTCATTTACTTCCTTTCATGAATAAATGTTTAATGAGTTCTCTGTCAGGCACTAGTACATTAAAGATAGGCATGTGAATATAGCATGGATTCCACTTTTAAAACCCTCATAGGTTGAGGTGCTGGATTCCTACATGATCAACTGTGGTTCAAGTCCTGGACTGGCAGCCCCAAAATCACAACAAATAAGTAGATAAAGCACTAAATGAATGATTCAGAAAGATAGGCAGTGGAGGCTCTGCTGGAACATGTTTCACACCATGCAGGTTTGAGTCCTTGGTCTACCTTGATGCTCAAGGTGATCCTATCATCCTGGCTGGCCTGCAGAACTAGGGGAAAGCATCAAGCATGAAGTCCCTACCAAGGATCTCTCTCTCTCTTTCTCTTTCTTGAAGGGAATACATATATACACTTTTTAAAAAGGGAAAGAATGATGACTTGTCAATTAAAACTGAGTGGTGTGGGCTGCAATAGTGCTTTTCCAGAGCCACAGGGAAACACAGAAGGAACAGCAAAGGAAGAAGATGTGACATGAGGCTGGAGGCACAGGCAAGGGCGCTATCATGGAAAATCAAGAATTTCATGCTAAAGAAAATAAATGCTATACTGAAGGCAGTGGGGTGCCAATAAAATTTTTAACTGATAGTAACCTGATTGGACCTGCATTTTGAAAACATTAAAATCAGAACTGTGAGTCAACTAAAATAGAGAAGGATTGTCCAATAGTATTGAAAACAATGTTACATTTCAAGTGCTGGTGATTTCTGTACTTACGATATATTATCATTTTCAGGGAAGTTCATGGCAAACGCTAAGCCTTTTTGAATGGTGAAGTGATAGCATGAGTCCAGTCCTTCTCTTCACTATATATCATGATCTTTCATTTACCTTAAGCAGCCCTAAACCCACCTGAGGATTATGAACATATCACCATCCCGTAGACCTGACCCAGGACACACACACACACACACACACACACACACACACAATTTTTTTTCTGGGATTTTTTTAGTTGTTGTTATTATTAAAGTTGTTACCTCTGACTTGTAGATCCATCTCAAAACTATTATAACTATTATAACCTTGATGAGTTAAAGCAAGAAAGCCTTTTGCATTTTAGGAGAAAATGGTCAGATGAAAGCCTTTGTAATGAGTCAAATCCAAATATGCGAAAACATTTCATTAAAATAGCTTTTTCTGCCTCCGAAAAGTAAAATTTGAGGAGAATTACAGCACATGATGTGTGAAGTATTTCTTCCTCCCTTCGCTCCTTTTTGACCCTCTCTCCAATCCTAATCCCACTTCTCTTCAGTGGGCTGGTTGCACTTTTTCCCCTGCGTCCCCCTTTATCTGCCTCAGCCAATCTCCAAATGAATGCGTGTCTATCCTGGCCTTGGCTTTGACACTCTGGATATATTGATTAATAGTTGCCCTAAGCTCCTTTTAGCAAATCAAATTTTCACTTTTAGCAAGGATTTCGCCTCTGATTTATTCAGCAAAGTGAAATGCACTAAATTGACTTTGACATTCAGGGAAAATAGCAGAAAAACAAAGAGCAGAGGAAAGAGATATAAATTGTGTGGCAGCTGGGGACTTCAAGCATCAGAGACACAGTTTTCTATAGAATACAGAGTCATTTGAAAGCACTTTTAAACACAGAGAAATAATTTCTTTGATTTTTTTTAACTGCTGAGTTTTGTGTTTTTTTTTTTGTTTTGTTTTGTTTTTGAAAGAGGGTACAAGTTTTTATTCAGCTAAATTCAAAATTTCTGGTACAACTCATTGTATTTTATAAATAAAAATAGCTGTATAGTCTAGGTTTGGGCATAGGAAAACCAGTTTATGAAAGCTAGAAGGCAACCTAATTATTTTGGAAGGGAAATATCCGAGTCATGGCATAAAAAACTAGAATGGTTAATATGAAAATTCTGATGCTTTTGAGTAGTGTGTGCGTGCATGCACACGTGCCTGTGTGCATGCGTCTCTGTGTATGTGTGTGTGTGTGTGTGCGCGTGTATGTGTGTGTTATAAAGAATGAAGCTTTTTTTAATCATACAGAGAATTTGAAATAATTTTGAAGCACAAACCTCAGTATAGAAAAACTTTGCTCTTCTGTTTTCCTCCCAAGGATATCAGCCTAGGCTGTGTTCTTTCATGTGGCCAAGCTAGGCAACTTCCTTGTTAGACCAAGGTTCAGTGAATAAGTAACTCCCAGGTTCAAGATACAAAGTGTGGTTTGGATGTGTAAAAAGAAATGGTGCTGATGTGGATGATGAGAAGAGGAAAGAGAGTTGACCTGAACTCTCTAAGGCCACTTGGGGAAGAATTAAAGGTGTGAGGAATTTCAGGGAATATTTTTTGATATGGAGATCTAATATACCGTTACACTGTATAAAAGAATGCAATAAGCTGTCAAAGCCATTTGAATGGGCAAAATTTTCTAAGCAGTTATGTTGTATGGTAAACAGACCTTCATTTGTCTATAAACACCTTTTTTTGTTGTTTTTAATTTGCTATAGAGTATATGTACTCACTGGAGAGAGATGGAGAGAGACAGAGAGACACAGAAAGACAAAACATGAGAAAGCATCCCCTCCTAACCCCTGGGGAAGATGACCACTTAGTAATTCCCTCTCCTCTATTCTACTCCTTTTGAGATTTTTGGGCATGAATGCACATTTGCCCAATGTGTTTTCCAAGCCACCAGATCCAGGAATCAAACTGCCTAGTCATGTGGGATCCAGTTGCCTTAACCACTATGCCACTGGTTGAGCTAACACCTTGATATTTCTAAAAAGAAAGCAAAAATTTCCCCAGAATAAACACAGTGATTTTTTTTTTTCTGATATAGCCCACAGCTTTTTATTTATTTTTGCCAGTTTTTTCCTCTAGCAAGAGTCAGGAATGATGTACAAATGATAGGAGATTTTTTTTTTTTTTTGTGGCAGTTTTTGCCATAGGGCATGTGTGCTCACCTGAGAGAGGTGAGAGGGAAGTGAGACAGTGAGAGGGAAAGTGAGCAATCACCCTCCAGGCTGGATGGTCATTCCACAATCCCTTCTTGCCCATTTTCCTCCTGGGATCTTGAGCACGTATGCACACACACACACAGTATGAGTTTCAAGCCACTGGGTCCAGGTCTCGAACTGGGGTTGGCTATGTGGGAGTCCAGTGATGTAATTACTATATCATCTGCTGGTCCCATATGAGGGCTTTTTAAAGGGAAAATGCATGCTATGAAAATGCATTCATGGAAAATGCATATTATGAAAAAAAAACTGCACAGATTTTAAAACATTTTTTGCACCAAAATAAATGTTCTCTACTTCCATTGTTACACCAACTTTTTGAAATTCCCTCATAGAAACTCTAAAAGTTGGCTTTGGCTTTTGTTGTCCACTTGACTCTCTTTATAAAGCACTTCTGTATTATCTTTATATGAATTTAAAAGTGTTAGTGTATTGGAATTTAATTACAGGGACAGACATAGTGGCTAAATTCCACCCCTTGATGATCTGAGAGCTATGGTCAATTCAGTTTAGTTCATCTCAAAATTTCACCAGTCTTCATTAGTCCTATGACCTTGCTTCCAATTAGGAAATTATATCTCCATTGCCAGAGCAGATATTAAGTCCTAACTGCAAATTGTTAATATTTCTAAAACCATGAAGAGGGAAGAGGGGCCAGTTAGACCCACTTAGGTGTCCAGGGTTCAAGTACTGAGACTTCCCCTAACACATAGTCTTATGTACAGGTATGCCTATGATCCAGGCTGGCTGAGACTCAGTGTGATTTGTGGCATAAGGACCTTAGGGGGGTGGCTTTCTCTCTGTCAGTCTCTCTCTCTTTCTCATGGAAGAAATACATACATTTAAGAAAAAGAAGAAGAAAAAAAGAGAGAGAAGGGGAAAGGACCAGTTTCTTTAAGTGGACGAAGATTAAGCAAGTTGATAACCACATGTCTAGGTCAGCAACACAGCCTGTCCAGTTCCAGGGAATCATCTGAGTCCAATTAAACACGAGAACTCCAGGGGTGTCTCCAAAGAGCAGCTCCCTCCCCGCTGCATAAGGAAGCCTTCACACCTGCTTAACCTACATTAGGAAAGGATTAATTACCTGAGTGCCTGGACCCCTCCACCAGTCAGCACGTTTGAGGCTGGGCACATGGTGGCCTGGGCTGCAGAGGGAGAGAGGGGGGAAGAAGCAGCTGGGGATTCATGGAAAGACTAGCTCCTCTGACATGTCAGCACTTCAGGAAAGAAGTCAAGCTGCTCTCGTTCTTGTGATTTGTTTGTGCTATGACTGATTCTAGTGGGAGGGTGTCTTCGACATGGCTTTGTACACCTCACCAAGGAATATATTCCCAACGGTAGTTTCAACCTTAATGTCTCTCAGACTAACCTTTGGTGGAAAAACATGCTTTTATTACTTCAGATTTTTTTAGATTTATTTCTGTGATTTCCTGTTATTCTGAAATTAAGTACTTTATGACAGATTTCCCCCAAGTTTTAAAAAACATTCTTGCTTATTCAGAAGCATGTCTAGAAGAAGCTCTGTCATACCCTTTTTGAATATATGGAATAGTGTCTAAGTGAGATCCCTTCACCCCAAAATCAATTCTAGGATAATACACATGGAATGGACCCTAGAGATCATCTGTTAGAATTTTGCATTTTGTGAGGAGGTACTGTATTATAGCATACCGTGTGCTGTCTTCGGAGTTAGAGACTTTGGTTCAAAACCTGGTATTGCTGAATGCTGTCAGCTCAGTTTGCTCATTTATAAAAGGGGATGATAACACCAACTGAATGAGTAACTAGAACAATTTGGTGAACTATTGTAGTTAATGTGCCCGATGCAATCGTTGGAATCTAGTTTTTTAAGGTTTCTTTTTTCCTTTCATCGTCTTTCTCTCTCCCCCTTCTTCTCTCTCTTTCTCTTTTCCTTTCTCCTCTTTTTCTTCTCTTTTTTCTCTCTCACGAATGAGAAAGAAACAGAGACATCACCTCCCAACAAGGTCCTGTTGTTGTGATCCAACCCCCCCTCCCCCAATTCAGCTAGATCCAGATCACAGACATTTGTATGCCAGGGTGTTCAGGGGGGTCTCTGATCATAAATATGGAACCTTCCTATGGGGAGTCAGCCTCCCAAAGTGTCTTGTTTTACTAATGTGCCACCATCCAGCCCCCACATGTAATTGTAATGGTCAACAAATGTCAAATGTCTTTACTTGCACATTCCCTTGTATGTAAAGATACTTAAGCCAGAAAAGTCGAATGACCTGCACAAAGTCACAAGCTACTCAGAAAGAGTTGAGACTGAAACTCAGATCTTTTAACTCCATTTGTCATTCTTGATAGGAATCATTGTCACTAGCAGTGTTTCAGAAAGAGTACACATCCTTACACATGGCATTATAAATTAGTTAATTATTGTCTTTATTCTATATTGTACCACATATTCTATACAAATGTTTATAGAGACAATACATTCTATTTCTTTTTCTTGTTATGTTTTGTTTGTTTTTTAGGTTTTTGCCACGGGTGCATGGGCTCAGCAGAGAGAGACAGAGATAGAGATAAAGTAAGAAATCACCCCTAAGGGGGATGGCCACACCACATTCCATCTTCTCCCTTCTCCTCTTGGGATTTTTGGGCATGCATGCACACTTACCTGGTATGATTTTAAAGGCATCTGGTCCAGGACTCCAACCATGATTGGCCATGTGGGACTCCAGCACCTTAACTATCATGCCACCTACTGGCCCTATATTTCTTGAAGATAAACTGATGGCAGGGACCATGTTATAATGAAGTTAATTTGGTATACTTTAAAAAGTGCATTTCACTCATTGTAAACAATAAACCCATGCTATTCTCTGATATAGCCAGAATATACTATCTATGAATATCAGATCAAATCCCTTTATGAAGGGTTGTTTATCTGTAAATATGGCGCCTTCTATTTCATGCAGTTGGATGAAGTAGAGAAATAGCTCTGATAGACATGTGAAATTGGGAAACATGGCCAACATCACACAGTGGCCAAGAGTTTGGGTGATGGAGGAACCACCAGAAGTCTTGATGGATACTAGGTAGTGTCTAGACAACAGAAGGATAAAATAACATGAATTCATAAGATGTACCTTAAGTATAAAATACCTTGGGACCAGCAGTTAGCGTAATGACTATGTCACTGAACTCCCATGTAGTTGACCATGGTTCGAGTCCTGGACCTGGTGGCTTAAACTCACGCCAGGCACATGTGCGTGCATGCCCAGGATCCCGGGAGGAGAATGGAGGAGAAGGGATTATGGTGTGTCCATCCCCCCCGGGGGGTGATTTCTCACTTTCTGTCTCCATGTTTCTCTCTGTCTCTCTGGCGAATGCACGCACCCTATAGCAAAAATAAATAAATAAATAATAACCTTCTCAAAAAAAAAAAAAAGCACCTTTGGACATGCTTACCATGTAAGCACTGGTGCTATCTTTAAAAAAAATATGTTTCTGGCAGATTAATATATACATTTGGATAAAATTAGCTTGTGAATAAGCCATGATTTTTTTTTTTTTAATTGACACAAGGTGACTGTAAGCATTTATGGAGTGCAGTGTGATTTTTCGATGCATGAATGCAATGTGTAATGACTGAACTGGGGTGATTAGTGTGTCTATCACCACAAGCATCCATTTTCATTTTGTCTGGGAACAAATGTTCAAAATCCTCTCTTCTAGCTATCTTTAGAGATTTTAATTGCCCTGATCAATTACTGGACCTATTGCACTCAATGAGGACATTTTATTTTATTATACTTTATTATCGTATAATATTTTTAGATTTTGCTGTAGGGTGCATGTGATTACCAGCGAGAGGGAGAGAGACAGAGACAGAGAGTGGGAAAGTGAGAAATCATCCCTCAGGGTGGATGGCCATCCCATAGTGCATGTTCCTCCATTCTCCTCTCAGGATTGTGTGCACACATGCACACGTGCCTGGCATGATTTCCAAGCCTCTGGTCCAGGACTCAGACCTCAGTTGGCAATGTGGGAATCCAGCACCTTAACTGCCATACCACCTGCTGGCCCTCAATGAGGATTTTAATATGTCTGCGTTTGCATGAAACTTGAACTCAAACATCCAAGTCAATTTCATCTAGTTAGAATAAAACTATTAAACTAGAATCTTACCATACTATCTTGGTACAGTTGAGTAAGTTTTAGATAGGCTGAGAATGGGTTGTCCTGTTTTCTTCAAAATAACAACTAGGATACTATTTGAAATATCCGAATATGATATATGCTTTATAAATTCAGCTTGGTATTTTCCTAAACATTTTGCAATATTCAGTTCTCCAATAAAAATCCCATGTGTGATATATGTCTGTAGGATACTACTGCCTATTCCTGCATGCGCTAAACAAGTCTGTGTTGAAAGTCTGTGTAGTAGGTCACAACCTACAGTTGGTATTCTTGAGAGACTGTCCCTGTCATTATTTTATGACTCTGATACTTTGTGTAAATATTATCAAAGTACCTCTTGAATTTTAGTCAATATTTCAAGATTGTTGTTTTGCATCTCATGCTAGATGATGATTTTCATTTTTCTCTCTCTCTTACTCAAGAGTCTTGAAGAAATATTTTGAGAGTGAACTAAGTCAGATGTCCACCTTGCCTCCTGGCCTCGTGCTTCAGAGTTTACTACTCTGCAGCTCTCCACTCCTGTGTTCTAAATATCCGTGATGGTCTGTGGACTTCATTGAGGACTAGCTTGTGGCTGAAAGGGTTTTTATGCTGTTTTCAAACCACATACATAAAAGGGCATTTCAAAAATCTTGTGGAACAAAAATGGAATTAAAGTATGAGTTGATTTTGGTGCCATAAAAATTTTCGTTCATACACAGTTTTTTCATAATCTGTGACAGACATCCATAAACTTGTTGAAGACCTCTCACCTGGTGGTTCTGAAACCATTTGGATTTTAAATAGAATCCTCTTAAGAGAGATGCATTTACTGCAGTAGGGGGATGGCGATATTTTTACTTTAAGAAAAGGTTCTTTATTTACCATGATTTCACAGGCTGATACAGAGCTGTTGCAGCTGTAGTTTTTCACAAGCTTGTTAAGGTCATGTGCATCTCCTGCCTTTAACTTTTGTTCTCTCCTGCAAGTGTACAGTTCAGGGGTGTGAGCTCCATGTTGCATCCATACTTGGCTTGTTATCCTCTTATCAAGCTCTTAGCATCCCTTTGTTTATTTGAGGCGACAGGAAGACTGTGTAAAGGCTGCTTAGTCAGGGATATCAGCCTTGTTGGCAGCGGAGTGATTGCCAGTTGAAAAACAAGGCATTATTGCTCATTTTTTCCCTCTTATTAGTTTGATTACATTTGCAAATCAAATCAATCCATCAGACATGATCAGGCCTCGTCCGCATTTTAAGGAATAGTAATCTCCGTCTAATAAGATGCAAATGTGTCACATCGGTAAGTAACCAATAAATCATCGTCTTGTCTTTGGCAATCATTAAATATCAGAACCAACAGTCAATTTTTAGTATTTTCAATTTGCGATATGCCGCTGGAATATAAAGATAGATGGACGTAATTACACAAACCAAACACTATTTCAGTTCATTCCAGACAGCAAATTTAGTGGAAGGTATAACTGGCTTGTCATCACACTACATTATTCCTAGCGGTTCATGCAAAGTTCACAGACAAGCTTCAAATGGACATTGCTTTTTTCAACTTCAACAACGTCCCCACAATGGCAAGCAAACTTTGATGTAAGGACTTGCACTGACTTCCGCGTGGCTGTTGCAGTCAGATGCCAACGTGACAGAAAACATATGCTCTCTCCCATCAGAAACTGCTGGCAGTGCCAGCTCCAATATCTTCCATATTTTCTCTCTATATAAAACAAGTGAGCTCACAAATGTAAAACTAAAGACAAACAAAAGCAACCAAGGCCTCTGCAGATGATTTATACCGTCCTCATCTATTTCAGTGGAATAGTTTCCCTCAAGGGAACAAAGTGAGCACAAACTTTCTTTTTCTAAGTTTCACATTTGAGAGCTTCTCTCTTTGGGCAATGTATTCTTTTGACCCAAACCATTCTCTGTGAAGAGGTGTGTATTTGCGGTGCCTCAATATGGCTGGGGAAGAAAGGATGTGTTCATTTTCGGCACAGAGTAAAATCCTCAGACACATAACGTGTTATAACTCGAAGGATAAAGAGTGGAACTCGATGGAAAATCAGATCTGACTGTCCATTCCCTAATTATGCTCACTGGCCGCCTTAATATCTACAAATGAACTTTGACGTTTCCTTATTTATTTATTTATTCATTTGCAGAAATTGGCCTGTCACAAATGGATGACCCTCCCCAATCTCTTGGCTCTATTTGATTATTTCAATGCAATCAGTATTCAGACTTTGCCTTCCTTTCCTAATAATTTTCCTCTCTTCTATCCACTTTTCTCTTTTTCTGAGTTCTGGTATGAAAACGCTCTTTTCCATCACTGATCTGATGGTATTTAACACTTGCAACATCTTCTTTGATATTTCCTTTTCACTTTAGTCTCACTAGATAGTCATATCCCTTGGTTCTCTGTCTTTTTGCTCTGCAAAAGTTGTTTGCCTGCTCTGGTATAAGTTGCTAAAAAGGATGTGCAGGGGACCAGCAGTTGGCGTAATGGCTATGTCGCTGAACTCCCATGTAGTCAACCGCGGTTTGAGTCCCAGATCTGGTGGCTTAAACTCACACAGAGCATGTATGCATGCATGCCCAAGATCCCAAGAGGAAAATGGAGGAGAAGGGATTGCGGCATGGCCATCCCCCTCTCCCCCGGGGGGGGGGGTGATTTTTCGCTTTCTGTCTTTCTGTCTCTGTCTTTCTGGCGAGTGTACGCACCCTATAGCAAAAACCTCTCTGGAAAAAAAAAGTGTTAAAAAAAGGATGTGCAGAACATATTTATATGACCTTGGTGCACCTGCTACTGATTTTGGTGGTGCTTCAAATAGTCATTGAGGGATTCCAGTTTGTCTTGACAGATCTGTCATATTCTATATAGTTAAAATTTAAATCTTAACATTGGCACTGCTAAGCCTTTGGCCCACTAAGTCCTTTAGTTGCAGTAAGAAAAACACATTCCCTGGAATATTACTTAATAAGAACTCTGACTTAAATATGACACATTTAACACTTTTACAACATTATTTACTTATGGACTTTAAACGTATTGGGGACTTTTATGCTAATCACTCTGCTGAGTAGCAGAATAGAAGTAAATAGGACAGATGCTCATACTTCCATACAGCTGAGAGTCTGTCGATGGATACACACAAGCAGAGAGGTAGTTACAAGTGTTGTAAGTGCATTGATAGGGTGGCAAAGACGCTATCGGTGCACCAGGGTAGAAACACTTTTAGAATAAGGGTAGGTTCCTAGAAGAAGGGGACATCTCATGACATCTCAGCTAGATTTGGATACTATATAGCAATCCAGTGAAAATAAGTTTATAGGGAGGTATAAAGCAGAAAGTTGAAGTATTAGCTTCCACCTCCTCCTCCTCTATTTATTTATTTGTTTGTTTTATTTTATATTTTATTTGCCAGAGGGAGCACATATCCTCCTCTATTTATTTATTTGTTTGTTTTATATTTTATTTGCCAGAGGGTGCACACGCTTGCTGCAGGAAGAGAGAGAGCATGAAAGCAAGAAAAATACCCCGTGGGGCATGGTCATACTGCAATCTCCTCTCCTTCTCCATTTTATGAGATTTTGAATACACATGCAAATGAACCTAGCATGTTTCTCAAGCCGCTAGATCTGGGACTTGAACCACACCGTTGGCCATGTGAGATCCAGCTGCGTTAACCACCATGCTATGGGTAGACCCAGCTTCCTTCTTTCATTGAAACCTGTAAGATAGGTTAAACAGATCCATTTTCAGTACCTCTACCCCATTTATTAGCAGAACTGAAGAACATCATTCACTGAGTAATGGAGAACGTTCTTTCAGATTTTAAGAAATAATAATATACATGTTGAATTAGACCCTGGTGATAGACAAGGCCATGACGTTTCAAATTTACGCAGTGGGAACAGGCAGTAGCTTCAGAGCGTGGTCAGGATAACTTTTTGAATCAACGTAAGTAACATAAATGTCACATGTGTATGACCATCTGATATACTCGACATGCCATACGTTTGAGCAAGCAAAAGACACGATATGAAAACAATTTCATGCTGTTTCTGCACCTTTTCCTCACATCTACTCGAAGTTCGTAGATTTCCAGCATTATTTTCATTTCTGCACAGACCGTTGTGAATTTTTAAAATACAGCCCTGGCCTTCCCAGGGGACTATTTAGCCAGCCAGCCCATGTAGCTCAAGGAACCCCATTTATAGCAGTAATTGCCAGGAACCCCTATGAGTTACAGCTGATGAAAGCCATAGAGCTCATGCCTTTGAAGCTTTGTACCAGAACCTTATGCTCTCTCTAACCGATTTACATACCACCATGGTATGTTTAATTTGCTTTTTCATCAAATCAATAATGGGTCTAATTGAAAAAATTGGCAGTGCTACGTGCAACCTAACTACTGATCTCAATGTTTGCCGGCTAAAGGGAATGTTGCACAGCTCCGTGTCAGACACCTGTGTTATTGGTGTACTCCTGCTACTAATGTGTACAAAAACAAACATTAATACAGGTGGAGCATCTGCACCAATTGATCACTATGCTATGAGAATTAATCACCTGGCTTTCAGCTTGAAGAATAAAATTTACATCCTTAATGTACGAAATGTATTAACACACATACTTGTGCTATCGACCTAGGGTGATGTCAGTAGAAGTGCATATGCAGCCCCCGTTCAAATATCTCTGTGGGTGTTTGGACCTGGGTGTGTAAATTCAGAGTCCGATTTTAAGCATGTGAGAGTAGTTTTAAAATGTAGAATATAGACTTCTTTGTGAATAGTGACTGGGAAAAAATTGGCCATTAGTTCAATGGAAGGGGATAATCCTTCGAACTCTGGAAATTTGCCTTCGAAGCTGTATCATGAATCTTTTGAGTTTGAATTTCATTTTCTCGTTCCAATCCAGAGCAGATTTTGGCACCGTCATCATCGTCATCAAGCTATATTCATGGAGCTCTTATTCCGTGCCAGGCCTGGTACTTATTAATTGTTTTAGGTGCATTACCTCAGTTAATCTTCAGAATAACCCTAGAATTAAGGATTACCCCTGACACCATTTTACAATGGAGAAAATGGAACTTAGGGAAGTCAGTAACTTGCCTGAAATCCCAAAGCTAGTAAGGTAGTAGAGGTGAAATTTAAAATGTAGTTTTTTGGATTTCAAATCCTAATCTTTATCTACTGTGCTAAGACAAATTACCTGTACAGACAATGATTTTGTGTGTGTGTGTGTGTGTGTGTGTGTGTTTAGTTTCAATCTTTTTTTTTTAATTTTTAGAACAACAAGATCATAAAAACTTCTGATAAAACATAGATTTCACTGATGCTCCCAATAATGTTGGTCTGATAGTAATTGCAGAACTGCTACCTGATTGACAGGGCCCAGTGCAAAAGGAAAATGCAACTCTTCTTGTTAAAAATGATTATGAATTTCAAGACAGTGGTAGCAGAGCCTTCCATCAAATGTGGCACCCTGAGGTTTGCAAGCCCACAAAGCGGAGGTGGTATTGCTGCAAGAGAGGTTTTGCTTGGGAACAAGTTTAGCAAATAGAGGAGGTTCTTTTTATTCAATCCGTGTATAGTTAGGCCTGAGAAAATGCTACATAGACCAGGACAAGCTATTTTTGATAGCAACATTCTCAATAATTAATAATTCATTTAGGAAGGAAAGATGTTGTACATCACCCCTAACCACTGGTTCCTACTCAGCAGCAATGTTGTCTCCCAGGGAACATTTAGCAGTGTTGAAAAGACAGCTTGATTGTCACACTGTGGGGGGAATGCAGAAGGAGGCATAGCTAGTGGGAGAAGCCAGAGGTGCTGTTAGTCTACAGTGCACAAGACAGCTATCCCCCATCCCCAACTCCTGCTCTCCACAAGAATGATGTCAGTAGGGTGAAAGTATAGAGTTCGAAAAACCTATCATAAACCACCATCCTCAGGATGGGTTTTGAATTTATTATTCAAATTTGCAGATCTTATAAATTAACATGTAAATAATTACCATCTCTATGGCCTCACTTGACAAGATGCCACCTTCATCAATAAGATCAATAAATATTTATTGGGTGCATTCTCACTGGTCCTTTGTGACTAAGCAGTAAGTTTTATCTTAGGTATTTAAAAATAAAAAAAAAGGAACTGTATTCTCCAAAGTGACATGGCACATTTGATTTAAGAATTTTCTTGAAAATTTCATAGGAGATATTTATGATGTGGCTAATCACATATTCATAAATCATGGTGGGAAAAGCCATTGTAGCATATCAAGTATGTACTGTGCATTTTAACAAACATGTAAATATGTATTTCTTCAATAAAATTATTATCATTTGGTGTAAATAATATTTATGAAATTATAGACAGTAAGTGATAAGTATTCTAAATTATCAGATAAATGCTATGTATATTTAAAGGCACTGACTTTTTGAGAGAAAAGTCTTTTTTTTTTTAATATCTCTTTCTTCCACGAGTGAGGGAGAGAAAGGGCCCCCCACAGAGTCATTGTGCCACAAACTACTCCTAGCTTCAGCCAGTCCCAGAGCGTGGCAATTAGTACTCAATGTACCAGTCTAACTAGCTTAATTCATCTTCTAATACATAGCAAATATGAGGGAGATTCATACTAAGGGGAAGCCCATGGACAGCAACTGAAAGTAAGAGTCTGCACAAAAAATATAAAATGCGAATCAAGTACTAAAACACATAGCACTAGAGACTATGTAAGTGTGGGATAGGCCAGTCAGGTGACATGGTGGTTAGAGCAGCTGTATCCCACATGGACAACTGCTGGTTTGAGTCCCAGACCTGATAACTTGAAAAACGCATGGGTATATGTGCTTGGATGCCCAGAGTCCCAAGAGGAGAAGGGATTATGGTGTGACCATTCCCCCCATCCCCTCCATGGGGTGATTTCTCACTTTTCTCTCTCTGTCTCTGTCTCTGTCTCTGTCTCCCTATGGCATACACACACATCTTATAGCAAACTTAAAAGAAAAAAAGGCGGATGAGTTTGGGCACCTTCCTATCTCTCTGGACCATGGAGGGCATCACAGTCAATCCTGGATCTCTTGATGGTTCTAGATATTATGCTGATTCTGAGTCATCAACAAAATTACATATGTATTTAATAGTAGCAGATTTAGTTTAAGAAGACTGAGAAATATGTAATTATTTTTAAGGAATCTAGCCAAGATGACTAAAATCACTAAAAAATGTTTTGAAGTTTTATGTAATGAAATTCGTATTTTTACATTGCAGTTCTGAATCATTACTATTAATGAAAAAATAATTATAATGATTATTTTATGCACAACGATGTTCAGATTTACAAAAATCAGTCCAAACAAAATTTGATGCACACTTACCTTTGAAACCCCGTGAGCATAGCCCATTGTCCGTGTGGGACTGGTACATTCCCTCTTACTTTGTTTGTATGGGGAAACCGAGATCCGAAGATTAAGCAATTTTCTCCAGATGCACACAGTTGCCTGTAAATGTGCATTTGTCTCCTGAATGGTGTTACCCAAGTAATTGCTCTTCACATTTTATAACCTATGTGAATATAAATTGTTAAAAACTACTATTATTTTTATATTTGAAACAGTTCTTTAAGTTATAAAAAAAATTAGGATGTATTGAACATAAACACAAAATAGCCAAGATTCTAGGCCAGCCGTGATGTGATGATCAAGGCAGCTGGATCCCACACCTTTTACTACGCGGTTTGAATCCCAACCCGGTAGCTTGAGATACTCACCAGACGTGTGTGTGTGTGTGTGTGTGTGTGTGTGTGTGCCCAAAATCTCAAGAGACAGGAGGAAAAGGGATTGTGGTATGGCCATCGCCCCTGAGGGTTGATTTCTCACTTTCTTTCTCTCTCTTCCTTTCAGCAAAGTCCTATAGCAAACTAAAGAAAAAAAAGATTAATATTTAATAATCTCTTCTTTTTTTTTTTTTGGAGAGGTTTTTGCTATAGGGTGCATGCGTTCGCCAGACAGACAGAGAGACAGAAAGCGAGAAATCACACCCCAGGGGGCATGGTCACGCCACAATCCTCTTCTTCCTATTTTAAAAAACTGATCTCTTAAAACAAAAGTGGGACCAGCAGATGGCGTCATGATTATGTCATTGGATTCCCACATACCTGACTTCAGTTTAAGTCCCGGGCCCGGTGACTTAAACACACACCAGGCATTTGTGCATGCATGCGCAAAATCCAGAGAGGATAATGGAGGAGAAGGGATTGCAGTGTGGCCATCCCCCAGGTGGTTATTTCTTGCCTTCTGTCTCTCTGTCTCTGCAGTGAGCCCAAGTACCCTATTGCAAAAATCTTTCTTAAAAAAAAAAAAAAAAGACACATGAGTAATTTGAACTTGTCATTATATCCTTAAGTATTGATAGAACCATGCAAAGTTTAGAATGGTGTTCTAACACTGTTGATCTGATATTGGGCACTATTTTCCTGTTCAATAAACGAAGAGCCTACCCTGTGAATGTAATCATAGTTTTGATAGTGAATCAATGGAACTTCATGAAGAAATGGTAATAACACATGTTGAAATGCCTTGATTTCTCATCCATAGTTTAGTAGTAAGTCTCCAAAAGGCCACAATTAGACTTGACTATTGAGATAATAAAGCAAAATGAGGCGCTCAATGGAATCCTAAAGTGATATAACTTGTGTTGCCAATATGATCCTCCAACTGTAAGGTTCAGAGCAGTTTATTCTTAGGTTTGTAGAGTCATCAAAGATTAGGAGATGCAAAGAAGAAATTTATGGGGTATTTATCCAAAAGAGAGAAATTATTTTTATCCAAAAGCTTTTTATTTTAATGGTATAAAGGACTTCAAAAAATTTAAACTTAAAGAATATGTAATGGTATTCTTTTTTTTTTTTTTAATAGATTTTTGCTATAGGGCATGTGCACTCGCTGGAGAGACAGAAAATGACAGAGAAACAGAAAGTGAGAAATCACCCCCTAGCGGGGATGATCACATCATCATTCCCTCTCCTCCATTTTCCTCTCAGGATTTTAGGTATGCACACACACATACCTGGCATGAGCTTTAAACTACCAGATACAATGCTTGAGCTGCAGTCAACTATGTGAGTGTCCAGTGACATAACCATTATGCCATCTGCTGGTCCCTATAATTATATTCTTGAGGGCAGATTTGGACACAGTACTACAACCCCCAAAATAAAGTAGTTCCACAGATTTGCTAAGTAGGCATCACAATTCCATAGGAAGTTGCAGATCACACAGTTCTCATCAGTGATTTGAAAATTGTCCCAGTGTGCATGTTGCACATGGCTACTGTGTCCGTTTCCAGACTTATTTCCAGATTTATTTCTCCAATGCACTTAACTCACTGTGTTTTTCAGTAGGATGTTATTACAACTCTTTGAGTAGGAAGTTGTTTTTGTAAATTTTATTTCTTTTAGAGATATTTTAGCTATAGGGTGCATGCACTCACCAGAGACACAGAAAGAGAAAGTGAGAAATTACCCGTCAAGGAGGATGGCCACACCAAAATCCCTTTTCCTCCATCCTCTTGGGATTTAGATTATGCACACACATGTGCCTGGCATGAATTTGAACCGTGGTTGGCCATGTATGAGTCCAGCGCCTTAACCACTAAGTCACCTGCTAGCTTCATTTTGTAGGAAATTATTTCTTTTTCAGGATTGTTAGCATTCTTTGGTTCTTCCATTAAAAGTCCATGTTCAGAAAGTTTGCTAGGCCTAACTGCTATAGCACAGCAGAAGCATGAGTGCCCCGCAAGGTTGGAAGCCATGTGGCTGACCACGAACATGGATGCCCTACTGCATGCTGAGGAGCTGGAGGACTGGAGAAAAGGAGTCATGGTGCGATGAGACCCTGTCAAAGGTGATTCTCTCTTTTTTCCTTTTCTCTCTCATGTACACACATGTGCTATTATTAAAAAGAATACTGCCAAGTATTCCCAAATGCCATCAACTGGGAATAGGGAGAGACAGTGAGTAGTACACTTGATTTAAAGCAATTTGAGTGCAAATAAACATTGTGTTAAAGACAATGCAGGGCTGGCTCTGGAGCCTAGTGGTTAAGGGAGCTGGATCTCACATGGCTGACTATGGTTTGAATCCCATCCCTGGCTCCTTGAAAAATATACCAGGCACCTATGAATACAACCCAAATCCTGACAGGATAGAGCGATGCGAGGAGAAGAGACTGCAGCATGACCGCATCCCATTGGGGGGTACTTTCTCCCTCTTTCTTTGTCTTTGTCTCTCTGTCTGTCTCTGGCAAGTACACACATGCTCTAGCAATTAAAAAGTGCTAATCAAAAGGGAAGTTTTCATGTATGGCACAGGCAAGACTCTGTAATGCCCAAGGAATTGTGAACCTGGAACTACTCCTGGTAAATAGCTAGAAGAAAATTCAGTCCTACCACATTATTGGGATATTTTCATATAGAATGCACTGTTTTAAAACCAAGTCCTCACCATTAAAGAATTTAATTCTATTGGTAAAAAGGAGTACAAAAATGTGAAAGTTTGAAACAACCAAAATCTTAGAACCATTTGAGATGTATGTGTACTAAATGTTGTGATGTATCCTAATTAAGTGGGGAAGCTGGAGCTTTCTAAATACTGTTGGAGTATAAGCTTCCATGTGGCCCTCCCTCTCTTTATTCTCCTCTGTTTTACTGAAAGCTGATAGAAATCTCCAGGGATGTATGTGATTCCTCATTCATCTTTGCCTGGCTATGGCGTTCTCTTATGTAACTACATGTTGATGTCTCACTTATATGTGTGTTTAAAGGCTTTGGTTAATTTTTAAGGGTTGATTTAAAAATAATAACAAATGTGCTTTTATTCCTTCAAGAGAAAAAAAATCCCAAATTCTAGTGAATTAATGAAATAAGAAGTTCTACATCTGGGAGAGAGATAGAAATTACTTCCAGAAAGAGAAAAAATAGAGCCTAACAGAGAGTGAGCATTAGAACGGATGGTCTTCATAAGTCACAAGGGTCGGGTAGGAGTTGATCAACCAATATTAGTAGTAGAATCAGAAAATAGACTCACACGTGAGAAAGGACATCAGAAAGTTCAAGGGAAAATGGAATTAAATTACAAGTCTGTTGAAGTGCACAATTTTTTTTTTCTTTTTTTGGAGAGGTTTTTGCTACAGGGCATGTGCGCTCCCCAGAAAGACAGAGAGAGACAGAGAGATAGAAAGCAAGAAATCACTCTCCAGAGGGGATGGCCACACCACAATCCCTTCTCCTCCA
>NW_006159982.1:3099497-3101948 GCF_000334495.1 Tupaia belangeri chinensis | reverse complement strand
AACCGTGGTTGACTACATGGGAGTTCAGTGACATAGCCATTATGCTAACTACTGGTCTCAAGTGCACAATTTTTTTTTTTTAAATCCCTGCATAGTTTTTTCATAATACACATTTTCCATAAAAATTTTTTTTGTCGTTCTTCTAGTTTTTTAATCTAGGGCACATACACTTGCCAGAGAGAAGCGGGGAGAGAGAAAGATAAACATCAGGAGTAAAGTGAGAAATCATCCCTTGCGGGGGGTGGGGGGGAATTGCTACACCACAATCCCTTCTCCTCCATTCCCTTCTTGGGATTTTTGCCACACACACACACACACACACACACACACACACACACACAGGATGTTTTCAAGCTTCTGGGACCAGGCCTCAGGTTGTGCTGTCAGATGTGTGGAATCTACACACCTTAACCACCATGCCATGCTGGTCCTCCATGATATTTTTGAAGACCCCTCATACACGTCCAAATGTAGTATGTCTAATTCATGAAGACTCACCACAGAAAATCAGTGCAGGGCTGGGATAGGGTTTTGAGTCAATTCATTTCCTGGAAATTGGCCTGGGATAGGCTCCCAAAGTGTGATCTAGATGAAGATCCTTACCCGTTACTAGCCAGAGCTTCCAGGAACGTGTCATGTGATTATCTCAGGGATATACAACAAGGTCCGGTGTAAGGGTTTTTATGAGAAAGATAAATGGACTATTTGTGAAAACCTGAAGGTTGGACTGAGCAGAATTCTGGCAGAGTTTTGGTTTAAAAATGACTACGGTCATAAAACAAAAGTTAAAAAAAGCATTCGTAATCCACATCCTGGCATGAAGAGGCCGAAAACCTTAAGTCATGGTAATTTCTCTGCATGGTTTCTCATCTTATATTCATATCTAAGATGTATAGTCTTGCTGATCATCAAAATAACCAACTGATTCAGAAGTAGCTGAAGGAGGAGGATTCTCCTTTACTTAAATATCATTATTTCCCGAACTTATTAAACTGAGGTGCACGCTCTGTAATGTGTAACAACATACAGGAGATGATAATGCCGTTGGCTAAGAGATAACATTTAGCTCTCCATCCTTCTGTGATCCTATTGAATTTGCCTGTTAAGTTCTTGGTGTAATTAAAGCAGATAGAAGCATTCATACATTTTGTTGCAAATTGATATGATCTCCTTTGTCTGTGATCTAAGTGAGATTGCCCTGTAGTTTTTAATTTAGCAGGTTAAGAAGCACAATTAAAATATCATGAAAAAGATCATAATCAGAAACTGTCTTTTGGGTTGTCCCTGCCAAGTTGATAAAGGGATCGGTGTGTTTAATAATTACCTTCTTTGCTGTACATTTGTTCTATTTGTGGGCTGAAGTGTTAATAAATACCTTGCGCTATTCCGGTGGGAAAGGCTTTCCACCTAATTAATAAAACTTGGAAGAATACCTAGGACATTGAACCATATCTTTCTTATTAGTGTGGCTTGCCTCAAAAGAGGATCTCTGTCACTTCAACCCAGCAGTAAATGTCATCAGCCTGGATTACATAGAAACATCTTGAAAAGCCGCCAGTTTTCAATAGGAATCAAAAAGGCCAATTCTTTGATATTTTTAAAAAATAATAATTCTACCATTGAATTTTAAGTAGCGAAAAGTCTTAATCAAGCACAAGAAGGATTATTTTGTTCAAAGAACAGAAATCAGTGAAAGAAAGGTTGAGGGCCAGCCTGTGGCATAGTGGTTAAGGCAGCTGGATCCCACATGGTCGCTTGTGCGCGTGCATGCCCCAGATCCCAAAAGGAGGGAGAGGCGGAGAAGAAAAAATTCCCTATGGGAGGAGGGGGGTGATTTCTCACACACAGGCGGCTCTCTCTCTCTCCTCACAGTGAGCAAAGGTGCCCTCTGGCAAAGTGTATTCTTTAAAGTTCATATTGGGTTATAATTGGCTTTGAATGAGTGTTTATTTATATATTTTAAAGAGATTTTTGCTGTAGGGTACGAGCACTTACCGGAGAGACAGACAGACAGAGAGAAATCATCCCCCAAAGGAGAATGACCACGCTGCAGTCCCTTCCCCTCCACTCTTCTCTCAGGATTTTGAGCACACACGCACATGTGCCTGGTGTGAGTTTCAAGCCACCCATTTGGGACTGGAACTGCAGTTGACCATGTGGGAGTCCAGCATCTTTGCCACTACTCCACCTGCTGGCCTTGTCTTTATTTTTTATCCATTGTTTCTCCTATATTTCAATTACTCAAGTATTCATGCTTTTTAGCCATGATGCTAGAGAAACTGAAACAGATGAGCATGCCACAGCGTTACCTCTCTACCTTTACTGCTAACAATGCCGAGTTACTTGCACGTATATTTATTTATATTAAATTTTTAAAATTATTTAATTTTATTTATTCATCCATGTATTATTTCATTGGGGGGGGGTGTAGTGAGAAAGGAAGCCACCAGG
>NW_006159982.1:3086224-3098308 GCF_000334495.1 Tupaia belangeri chinensis | reverse complement strand
GGGAGTGTCCAGCACCTTAACCACCACACTACCTGCTGGTCCCCTATTTATATTAAAATATAATTTAGATATGAGAAATTTGCAAACCTGCCATTGTTTCAAACATACCATTGACCAACAGAGACAAGTTACTCTTGTGAGTTTGGGCTCCCCCCACCAAAGATGGATTATTTCATGAGAGTGAACGAGAATCTCCCTTGACAGGGTCCTCATACTATCACTCTCTCCCCATACCTGCAGCCCGCAAGAATCATGGGGTTACCAGCAGGCACACCCAGTATTTTGAGGGAGACCCAGGATGCACACAAGGAGCCTTTCCATGTGGCCTTGAGTATTGCCAAGAGGCACCCCACCCTTACTGCTTGCGCCACCATGGCTGAGCCAATGACTTTATGCGTTTAATGATGATTTAAATGCCTACTTGGTGCTGTACAAGGTAGAGCAATCAATGAATTAAATGAGATTCCTTGTCTATCACCACATCCCGTCTTTAGAGTCTTAATGTATGAGTCTCATGTTATACCTTTTTCCTCTAATTAAAAATGTAAAATGAGTGGGAAAATATAACGAATAATATATAATTTTTTTCTACATGGAATATGGAATTTTATACCCATTCCATTATATATGAATAGCTGAGTCCATTGGCTTTGTTGAGAATAGTTCAGGATATGAAAATAGCAGTATCAGAATTCTGTGGGAAATATTAATATGGAAGAAGGTTCATACCTCTATAGTAGGTATGTGATAAGGTGGAAAATTAAATAAATTCTACATGCAATGTGACCAGACCACTATCTCCTAGAATCATTAAGGAAGAGAAAATAGGGTCTATTTCAAACTTCTTTGCTAAATCATATTTTTTTCCTGTTTCTAATTCCACTTCAAATATTCTTCTGAAGGAATTCAATTTAAAGTAACTCTTTAAAGTAATTGTTTGTAGACTACTCTTTAGAAGGTAGAACCAAGGTGTATTTTTAAAGTAAAATTTTATTTGTATTTCTTACATCTTAAACTAGTTAACAGGCCTTTCTTTGAATCAAATGTAGTATAAGAAACCAGTATGTTTTGAGCATCTTTCATCAGAAACCTGTTAGACTCACAGTGTAATGTTAGCACTCTCTACACTGCTATGCATCTCTTCACTCATTTTTCTTCAGATATTTTATAGAGCACCTGTTCTGTGTGAGGCTCTGCTATCCTAGTGGTGTAAGAGTGAGCAAAAGTGACAAAAAATTCCTGCCCTTGTGGAGTTTAGATTCTATTGGGGAAGACAGAAAATGATGGTATATACAAAGGTCCTAAAACAAGAATGTACCTGAATATTTCAGGCCCAAGTGGTTAGAGTGCAATGATATGGGAGTGGGAGAAGAGTGATGGGACTAAGATAGGGAGGAGGACTGCCTGTTAGGGTACTTAAAAGTTTGTCATCTCATCTAATCACCTGTGTGTTAATATCCTTACTAACAACCAAATTAAAATATTATACTTTCGGGACCAGGAGACGATGTGATGGTTGCATCAGTGGAATCCCATGTAGTTGACCACAGTTTGAGTCCTGGTGGCTTAAAACTCACCCCAGGCATGTGTGCATACATGCCCAAAATCATAAGATGAGAATGGAGGAGAAGGGATTGCAGTGTGACCATCTTCTTGGGGGCTTGATTTCTCACTTTCTGTCTCTCTGTGTTTCTCCAGTGAGTGCATGCAGCCTATAGCAAAAATCTCTCTTAAAAAAAAAAAAGAAAAGAATATATAATACATACATATTAATATATACATATGTATATTATACTTTCGATACTAAGGGCATGCCATACTGGTAGAGGCATACACACACACATAAAATTTATTTAAATTAATATACATTTTTATATAACAATATATTAATATATCATTGTATATATTACAGGTTTACAGATTATATATTAATATATAAAATTTAAATTCACTAAATAAGAAAATTGCTAGCAACCAGCAGTTGTGTAATGGCTATGTTGCTGGACTCCCATGTAGTCGACCGTGGTTCATGTCCCGGACCTGATGGCTTAAAACTCACCCCGGGCACATGTGCATGCATGCCCAAGATCCTGAGAGGAGAATGGAGGAAAAGGGATTGTGGCGTGACCATCCCCCATGGGGGGTTATTTCTGGCTTTCTGTCTCTAATGTCTCTGTCAGTGTGGCTTACGCACGCGCCCTGTAGAGAAAACTTCTCCAAAAAAAAAAAAAAAAAAAAAGAAAAGAAAAGAAAAAAAATTGCCAGCAAACACATTTTTAACCATTATGTCACACATGACTTGACAATGAAATAGTTTGCTGACTTTATCCTTCCTTATAAATGAGGAGCAATCCCTCTAAAGACTGTAAGTTAGACTTGATTTGTGCACCTAGCCTGGTTATCCTCATTTCCTAGCTTATATTTGGAAAGTTAGACTTGCGTTTTAAGAAATTACCACGCAGAACATAGTCTATTTTAAACATACATCATGACAACAAATGCTTAAGGCCTATGACTGTTAATTGGAGTAATTGTTAACTGACATGCCATGCCTAATGTAATGTTAGACTGTGTTTTCCTGCATGTCATCAGTTTCCTTGTTTAGTCAATTAACATTCTGAATAAGAGCCTTTCTTAAGTCATGTTGAGCTTATTTTTTATGCTCTTAGGAATTTAATATAAACACCTAGTATGAATAATGTCATCATATTAGCTTAGCCATTCGAAGCTACCTAGAAACAGTTGCTATTAGTTGGGCGCATAGCTTTCTGGAGATTAAGCCTGAGAATGTGGAGCAGTAACTTGGTGTTAAGCTGGGGTATATGACCATGGTTAGGGGCTATCTGAAAGGCTTTAGCCTGTTCTTTTTGGGCTAAAGGAACCACTTGGTGCTTTTTCTCTTTCAGATCCTTCATGCTTCTCAGGCTCATCCCATGTTACCCTTGAGGGATTGCTCAGCTGCCTGAGCCACCTCTAGCTGTGCAGCAGGAGTGGAAAGGCTGCACCACGTTCTGATTTTTTCAGAGCGGAAAGCCAGACAGCAATGGTGTGGGTAGACAGGTGCTAGGAAGCTCCCTACTGCATTGCTCCTAAGCTGTTCTCATGGACTCATGCCCTGGCACTTACCCAGACCGTGACCACTCTCCCTTCCCACCAGTCACTTGTTTCATTCCTCAAACAGGAATTAAGAACATTTAGGTCCTTGAGGCCTTACAAGCTGTGAGCATAAAGATACACACATATAATAGTTCGATAAAATAAAGAAATAAAAAACAGCTTTTAGGGCCAACTGGTGGTACAGTGGTTAAGTTGGTGGGATCCCATGTAGCCAACAGCACAGGTCAAGTCTCGGACCTTGCAGCATGATAAACATGCCAGTCATGTGGATCCAAAATTCCCAAAGAGGGAGAAATGGAAGAGAAGAGACTATGGGGTGACCATTCCCCATGAGGAGATGCTTTCTCCCTTTCCCTGGCTCACTCTTTCTCTGTATCTCTCCAGTGAGTGTCCCTGCTCTCTAGCAAACTAAAAACAAACAAACAAACAAAAATCAAAAGAAATGATTTTTTTTTTTTCGCAGAAGTGTTTTGGTATAGGGCGTATGCGCTCACCAGAAAGACAGAGACAGAGAGATGGAAAGCAAGAAATCACCCCCCCCCCCCAGGAAGCACAGCCACGACGCAATCCCTTCTTCTCTATTCTCCTCTCGGGATCTTGGGCATGTATGCACACGCGCCCGGCGTGAGTTTTAAGCAACCGGGTCCGGGACGCGAACTGCGGTCAACTACATGGGAGTACAGCGACATAGCCATTACACTAACTGTTGGTCCCCAAAAGAAATGACTTTTTGCCAAGTACTAGAGATATGAAGATGACTAAATGGTTTGATACCATAAGGACATCATGACTTTGATAGTACCCACACAATGTGATAATAGCAGTAGGGCACCGTTGCAGAGGAGAGCACAGGAGAAATGAACGCATTGTTCTCCTTGCAGTCATTGAAGAAATGCCTGTAGAGACATCAGAGTGAAAAATATGGACAATATAATACGTATTTAGAAAACAATTAGTAGCACTATTATATGTGTGCAGCCTAGGTAATGGACAAAGTTGAAGAGGATGAGTATGGGTATATCCTTCATTTGACTATCTTATATTGTATGAATACCTTTAAAAAACAAACTGTAGCCCACAAAGATAAGATATATACTAATAATATACCAGCCAGAGTCATAATTTTAAAAATAAACTAAATAAAGAAAAATATTCACTTATCTATGAAAAAAAAGAGAGAGAGAAGTATTACAGATGTAAATGGATGACTTAAGAGGCATTTGCTTTGGAGGAAAAAAAAAAGGGGAAGGCTATTTTACACAAAGGTAAAGAAATAACAAGGGGCCGACGGGTGGCACAGTGGTTAAGGGCACTGGACTCCCACATGGCCAACCACAGTTCAAGTTCTGGACCTGGCTGCTTGCTTTCTCACTTTCCCTCTCTCTCACTCTGTCCCTCTCTGATCAAATTTAAATAAATAAATAAAGTTAAACAAACAAAAAAAATTAAAAAGAAAAGAAAAGAAATATCGGGACCAGCAGTTGGCGTAATGGCTATGTCAATGGACTCGCATATAGTCTACCACGTTTCGAGTCCCAGACCTGGTGACTTAAACTCATGCCGCATGTTTGTGTGTGTGCATACCCAAGATCCTGAGAGGAGAGTGGAGGAGAAAGGGATTGCGGTGTGGCCATCCCCCCTGGGGGGTGATTTCTTGCTTTCTATCTCTCTGTCTTTCTGGCAAGTGCATGCACCCTATAGCAAAAACCTCTCCAAAAAAAAAGAAAAGAAATATCAAAACAGTACAGAACAGTATGGCCTGTTTGAGAAGATAAAGTGGTGGCTGAAACATGAAAAAGGAACAGTGCTGCTCAGTGGTTAAATTCCAGGTTCTGGACTCAGATGACCTAGTGGCAAATCACATAGTTTCTCACACTTTTAACAAATGACTTTGAATAAGTTGTATGTCATTTTCCTCATGTGTCAAAGGAAATAGTGTTTGCTACGTAAGGTTTGAGAGAGAATTACATGCTTGTAGCTGCTATCCTCCTCCCCCATATCCAGTCAGTTTTTAAAATGCAAGTCAGATCCTGTCTCCTCTTTGCTGAAAGCCCCCATGGCCTCCCATCTCACTCACAGAAAAAGCTATAAAGGTTTTCAAAAACTTACAAGGCTTTTGTGACATGCCTGCCCCATCGCCCGACTACCACCACCCAGTACTATTTTTCTCCAGCTACTCTGGCCTCTTCGCAATTCTTTGAACTGCACCAAGAACATCACTTCAATTGGACTAAACAGTGGTTCAGTGGTAACAATGTTCTGCAAGGCTGACCCATGCAGAAAAGTCACTTGTGGGGACTTCCCTTAATGTACTGGTTTGTGTGTGCCCTTGATCTGGGGATGGCTGAAGCTGGGGGTGAATTGAAGGATGGAGATCCTGTTGACGATGTGTCTCTCTGTCTTTGTCTCATTCTCTCATTTATGGAGGAAATAAATGGATGTTTTTTTTTTTTTTTTTCTTTTTTTTTTTTTTTGGAGAGATTTTCACTGTAGGGCACGTGCGCTCGCCAGACAGACAGAGAGAGACATAGAGACAGAAAGAGAGAAATCACCCCCCAGGGAGGATGGTCACGCCGCAATCCCTTCTCCTCCATTCTCCTCTTGGGATCTTGGGCACGCACGCACACACGCCCAGCGTGAGTTTTAAGCCACCAGGTCCGGGACGTGAACCGCGGTCGACTACGTGGGAGTCCAGCGACATAGCCATTACGCTAACTGCTGGTTCCCAATGGATGCTTTTTTTGAAAGCTCTTGCTTCAACGCATGTGTCTTTACCATTCCCTGTGTCAGAAATACTCTTCTCCAGTGTCTTATTCTGTTCAGGCTGCCATAACAAAAATACCATAGACAGGGAAGCTTATAACAAGAGAAATTTATTTCTCATAGTTATGTAGGCTGAGAAGTTCAAGATAGAGTTGCTGATAGATCGCATGTATGGTAAGGGCTATTTCCTGGTTCAAAGGTGGCATCTTCTTGCTGTGTCCTCACATGAAGGAAGCTGGGACGGAGTTCCCTGGGGTCTCTTTTATAAGAGCACAAATCCTATTTACAACGGTTTCCTCCACCTTCATCACCTGATGTCCTAATACCATCACGGGGAAGGTTAGAATTTCAACATTTTGGGGCAGCATAAATTTTCAGTCTTCGAGGGCACTTCAATATATACAGGCTTCTTCCTTCCCCTATTCCAGATTTCTGTTCAAAAGTTAACTCCCCTTGACCCCTATCTGACAATAGGAAGTCTCTCTCTCCACATCCCATCTCTGATATCCACTTTCTCCCTTAGTTTGGTGACATCTTTTGCCATTGCACAACTACATTATTGCCTATTTTATTTTTATTTATCCCCTCCCTTCCTTCCCAAAATATAAGCCCCCAATGGACTGTGCTTTGTCTTTCGTTGTGCTCATAGTGCCTGGCTCATAAGAAGCCCTCAATAGATGGAAGTGCTTAGCATGGTGCCTGGTGTGTAGTAAGCCCTCAATGAATTTTACATATTTTATCATTATCTTATCATTGTCATCATAATTCCTACTAGAGATGGAGAGAGAAAGGCAAACTGGGCACTGATTGTGAAGGATTCCATGGAATGCACGGAGAGAAACTGGCTTGGTAAGGAAGAGATGATCCCTGTTAATGTAGTTCTAGAGGAAGAGAGACTTGGGTCAGGGAGACTACAAATCAGGAGGGCAATAACTTCATTCAGGTGGAAATTAATGAGGGACTGAATTAGGCAGTAGGACTAGAAATGAGTTCGAACTAAAAGATATTTCATAGGAAAAATTGGATATAGGTGAAGAGTCGAAAGATAACACTAACATTTTGATTCTGTCTTACTGAAAATTTAATATTGCTATAGGAAATATATTTGGAGTGAGATGTTAATACCATCACGGGGAAGGTTAGAATTTCAACATTTTGGGGCAGCATAAATTTTCAGTCTTCGAGGGCACTTCAATATATACAGGCTTCTTCCTTCCCCTATTCCAGATTTCTGTTCAAAAGTTAACTCCCCTTGACCCCTATCTGACAATAGGAAGTCTCTCTCTCCACATCCCATCTCTGATATCCACTTTCTCCCTTAGTTTGGTGACATCTTTTGCCATTGCACAACTACATTATTGCCTATTTTATTTTTATTTATCCCCTCCCTTCCTTCCCAAAATATAAGCCCCCAATGGACTGTGCTTTGTCTTTCGTTGTGCTCATAGTGCCTGGCTCATAAGAAGCCCTCAATAGATGGAAGTGCTTAGCATGGTGCCTGGTGTGTAGTAAGCCCTCAATGAATTTTACATATTTTATCATTATCTTATCATTGTCATCATAATTCCTACTAGAGATGGAGAGAGAAAGGCAAACTGGGCACTGATTGTGAAGGATTCCATGGAATGCACGGAGAGAAACTGGCTTGGTAAGGAAGAGATGATCCCTGTTAATGTAGTTCTAGAGGAAGAGAGACTTGGGTCAGGGAGACTACAAATCAGGAGGGCAATAACTTCATTCAGGTGGAAATTAATGAGGGACTGAATTAGGCAGTAGGACTAGAAATGAGTTCGAACTAAAAGATATTTCATAGGAAAAATTGGATATAGGTGAAGAGTCGAAAGATAACACTAACATTTTGATTCTGTCTTACTGAAAATTTAATATTGCTATAGGAAATATATTTGGAGTGAGATGTTTTTTTTTTGGGGGGGGCGGGATCTGAATTCCTCTAGACATGTTGAGGGGAGTTGCCTGTAAGACATTTCACTGGGCATGACCTGAAGGGAATTGAAAAAATAAAAATCTAGATCTTTCAGAGAAGTTAATAGAATTTTGTTCTATGCATGGAAATGAAGAGTAGCTGAGGAAGAAGAAAAGAAACCAAGACCCTTAGTGAAAATATCACATGGAAATGTTCGGCATAGAAGAGGGAAGAAAGAACAGGGAAAGATGTGTTACAAGTACCAAAGGAGAGTGTTTGGGGAAGGAAGAGACGTGCCAGGCAACTAAATAGCTCAGAGAGATCAAATACGATCCGAAGGAGGACAGGTCATGGGGATGGGCAATTAGGTGACCATAGTATGATAGACCCAAGACACAATCTAAACTTCAGTGGGTTAAAGATAAGTAATAATGGAGAAGTGCATATACACCATTTTGTCAGGAATTTTGACAGTGACAGGGTGGAAGGGGTAGAGATGGCAAGAAAGACACAGACCTGCAGGCAGGTAGGCAAACAGAACTATTGAGGAGGATCCCAAGTGGAGGGAAGATTTTATTAGAATAGAAGATAAATGTTTGGAACCCAAGAAGGAAAAATTAATAAGTACAAGAAAAAAAAGAGAGACTGAGCCAAAAATGAATGGAGCTTAAAATCTTCAGGTAGCCAGAGCAGATGGGACTGAGAACATAGTCAAGACCTTTACTATGGGAAGAAGGAGCAATCTCTTTAATTTAGTGACAAGTGGGAAAGCATTAGGAATTAGTCCTGATGCAGATGAGGAGAGAAGTAGGTCAAGGGCATTTATATCTGATGTCTTCCATTTATTTAAAATATCAGAGGTGAGATCACATTGGCAGAATAAAATACTATCAGCCTGAAAGGGATTCAGGCAGCGAACTGTCCATTTGTGTAGGAAAGCGTGTTTTAGATCCATGCTTTCCCCTACCATATCAAAGAACATCAAAGAATAATGAAATGTTCAATCTGGCATACACCATAGACCAGAACATCCAGTCTGGCAACCCTGTTTGGAAGGTGAGGAAATTGAGCAATTCAGTGACTAGCTAGTTAGTAGCTGAGATTGTACTAAACTCAGTTTTTCTCACTCTTAATCCATCCTTTAAGTGAACTATCAAGCTGTGCATTCCAGAGACTTAATCCACTTAAACCAATATCACATCCATTTTTACAGGAACGCCTTCATTTTACACACACATGCACCCTATCCCCCACCAGCATCAACCTCAAATTCAGCCTTGCATGCATCCTGTTACTGTCCTCACTTGCCCTGCGTGGGCCACCATTTCAGCTTGCAGGCTGAATTGGATTGATCCTCAGTTGGGCTTTTTCCCCTGGATAAGCCATGTTGCAGACTGCCTGTCTGGTCGTGTAACAAGCCAGCATGAGGCTGATGCCATCATAAGGACCGAGGGCATTAGCTCCATGAAGTTGCTGCCGTATCCCAAAGGCAGAGTTGAACTAGATGCTCCCTGGAGTGTAGCACTTACGGTTGTCACTTGAACCTCCTGGATGGTCCTTTCACATTTAACTTGATATTTAAAAGGACCTCTGGAAATGCTTAATCCACCAAAACAGAAGAAATGCATTCAGCAAAACAGTTGTATCAGTTCTTAGGCGACATTAGTTCTTACATTCCAAAACCCATCCATACTTATGAGCTACAAATGTTTTAATCATATGTGAATATGATTTTATTTTTCCTGTCAACATTTCAGCCTGAGTCCTTGTTCTTAAACTATTGTTTTAAATGTTCATATTTATGAAAGAGGCTCTCATAAGCTATCATCTAAGTATTTCAGAGTACTTCAGAGGACTTATTTTGGATAGCTATATTTGAGCTATGTGCAGGGAATACAATTCCATATATCTAGCTTCTTTTTCACCACTGAAATAGATGTTAGGATATCTGAGTCGTTTCTGCCCTTTTAATAATGCACTAAGTACAATGCTCATGGACACCCCTTCCTTCTCTCATTTGATTTCGAGATACGGGGAATAAATGAGACGATCACTTGGGTTTTGCTGTCTTTTATGAAATCCAACCCATTCTGGAGTGAATGAGCAAGAAGCACAGGAGGCTGGCTTCGTGGGAGCAACTACCTTTCCCAAGTGTCTCATCCGCTCTCCTCTGTCATCCCCAGGCAATGTGCCTGCATTTGTGTGTGTAGATTTATAGTTTATCTTTATCTATGGCTTCATCTGTAGGTAGCTATTATAGCTGCCTCGCCTGGATATTGTTTGGGCCTGATAGATCTGTCTGTAGTTCATCAAAGGGGAGCCGAGAGCCTAAAAGCCATCGGGTCCAGCTGAGGATGAAATACGAGCCATCAGCCTTGGTAATGGCTGTAAAATTTCATAATTACACGGCCTTTATTACATTGCATAATGATCCTGAAGCAGTATGGAACAATTAATTAAGATTTTCAACCGTGGCTCTTTCAGAAATTAAAAGGTGCTAGTAGCTGAGAAATGGGGATCTGTCTTGTCCTAAAAGCATTAGGGATGCTTAAGAAATACTTTCCTATGTGCTTTTATTTTATTTCATTTTTTTTGGTTAGCAGGACCATCTCCTACATAAGGAACATGCATTAGTATACCACGCCTATTATCAACTTTTTTTATTTCAACTTCCACACTGATATTTAAAATGGAATGGGAGTAAAAGAGAATGCTAAGGATCTATATAACTCTCCAACTTCCCTTTTCTCTTCTCTGAAAAATTCTATTCAGCCTTCTGCTATAGCCATTTATCACATTTATGGTTGTTCATCTCTACACATTAAATAAATGCAGGCTCTGAGATAGGGGGTCAGTTAGCTGCCTAGAATAGTACACTGACCAAGGGGTTTTTCTTATATACTCTCATTTCCTGAGGCATTAAAATTCTTTCAAGATGTCTACAGTTTTGACAGTCATCATCAAAGGAGGACTTTACTGTTTTCATTTATTATCTAGTGAATGCAGCATGTCACGTGGAATATATACCTTTTATTTTTTTTCTTTATAATCTCATCTTCACACCCCAGAAGGAATAATTAAATTTAACAAGGGCCTGGAAAAGCCACTAGAAATTTTGCTATATTTAAATAACAACAGAAGCTAAAGAAAAATAGGAAGTATACACACCCAAGCATATGCATTTACACAAACAAATGATGACCCATTCTTGGCTGTATTTTCTGCAAGGACCGTATGATTGAGATAGTCAGAGACAATAAAATGCTAATGAAAAGATAGCGAAACAAACCCACTATTTTGATGATGATGGTTCTAAGCCAATCCCAAGCTTTCATCCATGTACTCATTAAGAAACAGACTTCAAGGAAACATTATCAATGGTACTGTCAATTTAGATGAGAGAATATAAAAAAAAAGAAAGCCCAACCTCATGGTGATTTACGTGTAACTCCTGGATATTTGTTCGCGTCAAGTATTATTGTTTTTAAATTGACAATCATCATATAGCGTTTTACCGATCTGAATATTTCATGGGAGACTAAAACTTCCCTTGGGCCTCCCCAATAATAAACTTGGAGCAGAAAATTTGGAAAGGATTATGTGCTTCCAGGAGGAGCCGCTGCTCAGAGTACATCCTCTTGTTGAGGCATTTAGTCCCTTAATAGGAATTTTCTGATCTGCTGTCATTCTTGTTCACACACCGAGTGTCACTGCCTCTAAAACACTTGTCATTCTTTAATGGAAACAAAATAGTCATTGCAGCCAGAGCCGCAATGTCATTCCACTACCCCTTGCTGCGTCGGCAATAGTGAAAATGACAGAGCGGCTCTCAGTAGGGGTAATTAAAATGTAAATATTGATATTTTATTATTTGAAATTACTTTCCAGTGCGGCATTTAATATCTCTCCATCTGTGCGGCTCTGTTTAGCGGTCACTTTAGTGCAGCTCTGGGATACCAAGCAGCGGCTTGATCCCCGTTATGTCAAAATGCTTGTTGCTGCTTAATTTTGATATCTAATTAAGTGGAAAAGTACAGTCCACACTGTAATCCATGGCATCTTAACCAGCTGCTTGGGTATATTTAGAATTAATCTCCACTATGGAATCATCCTAATGTATGCAATTAAGAGTCTGCCGATGGCTAATTAGGTGTATTAGAATCAGGCAGCATTTTTTTTTTTCTCCTTTTTCCCCCCTTTCATTTTGGACTGTGGCAGATATAAGAATCTCTGCCTCCAGAGGTAGTCCTACTACTCGTCAGATCAAGTTAGGAAAGAGT
>NW_006159982.1:3085235-3085647 GCF_000334495.1 Tupaia belangeri chinensis | reverse complement strand
GCTACTTAGGACTATGGTTAGTAACCCTTGTGTTTTCTTCTGCTTATTTCGTTGAGCCAACCTAATAGAGGCGTTCCTAGGATTTCCTGGGTTTATTCCTGGGTCTCAGTCACATGGATGGGAAGGGTCACAGCATGGGGGGAGGAGGGAAATACAGAGTAAACATACTTCCCAACAGATCAGAGCAAGGAAGCTGGGAGGCCCTGTACTGGGTGCTCTTGCTCATTTAAGGAGAGGAAATACAATGCGAGAGTGTTTCAGGGCAGCTGCGTCTGCCTCCTCCATTCTACATTTATATAAAAGAGCTTCTCAGCGAATTATTTAAGAGGCACAGGTTTGGCCTGTGTATCATGTATCCCTGGTAAATACGACAGGCAGCCTTTTCCCGCTGATTACAATTCTGCATTCATGT
>NW_006159982.1:3074143-3085204 GCF_000334495.1 Tupaia belangeri chinensis | reverse complement strand
TTTCGAGAGCTGTTTTTTTTTTTTTTTTTTTTAAATGTGTTTGTTTTTGTTTCCTTTTAACTTGGCTAGTCATCCAAATTGGGGACAGTGTAAAAAAGAAGGGAGGGCTGAGAGGAATCGAAGAGGTTGCCTCTATTGTCAAGGAGATGATAACTGGTAGCCTCCCCAGTGGAATGGATGCCAAGCCGAAATGACTTAGCTCTGCTTGAGCCAGCTAACACCAGCCTAGAAACTTGGGAGTACATATTTGTAAACAGGTCTTTATTAGCCACAGAGAAAAAAAAAATTGGGGAGCCTCACTTTAAACCAAACTCTCAGAGCTAGAAAATCTGAGAAGCTCTTTTTCCACGCTGTCCAGAGCACAAATTATGCCCAGGTCTTTAAGTATAGATGGTGAGGATTTCTAATATTATTTGAATGTGGAGTTTCAGGGTCAGCATGCTATAATTTCATATCTGTGACATGTATCTCATGGATAACATATTTCTTCTACATTCTTTCATGAATACATTTGACACTTTGTTTTTAATGGCCTGTGCTGTAAATCCTCTAACTTGGTTTATGCAGAAGACCTCTCGATTTTTTTTTCTCTGCCTCTCCTCCTTCTAGGGCGTATGTTAGAGGTACTGAATTATAGTAGCTTCTATTTTAGGAAAATTGAGAAAAGCACACCTGAAGGATTCTCTCTCTCTCTCTCTCTCTCTTTCTCTCTCTCTCCCCCTCTCCCTCCCTTCCTCCCTCCCTCTTTCTTTCTTTTTTCCTTTCTTTTCTGCTCTACTTGTAACACTAAAACTGAGACAAGGGGCGATATCAGTGTTACTTCCACAAACGTTAAGTCTCTAATAATTAGTGCTCTTGTTAAAATTTATGTTTCTGTATCAAGGGACCAATTAAGTCAATTTGCCAAGATTGGAAGGTATGTTATTTAAAGTTAACATAGGAAATATAAGTGATCCTTCTCTTAGCGATCCCAGCGAGGCTCTGGTCTTAGTCATTTCCGGGAGAGTACACAAGACCATCACAAGTTTGTTCTCTTGTAATTGATAGCTGAAATCTAATTTTTGAACTCAGTATGAAATTACCAGGTTCTCATTGTGCTCTATCATTCCGTGCTTTAACATGTGTATAGGTATGGCCGTCATTCATGGGAAAACGAAAACCACAAAAGACCATTTTGACAAGATGCTGAGTGTTAAATCCAGCAACTCTACCTTCATTAATGCAAGGAGATGTATGAGCTAAAAATTTGAACTCTGCTCTTCCTTGTATAGTGTTTAATCTGCGGTCAGAGTGGGGTGTGTTACACACCTCTACTCTTTCCAATTTTCTCCTTTCTACTACCTCAATACATTTATCTACCTGTGTAAAATCTATATGTAATATAGATTGTATATTAAATAAAACTAGGTATATTGAATATAGCTGTCTATACGTTAAGTACATTTATCTATATATAACTATTTAATTCTTATAGCTTATTCCATCTTTATCAGGTGTGTGGGATATACTTTTAGATTCCTAAAATGTCAGAATATGATTTGGGGTAACATATTACAGAAATGAAGGAGCCATGGTTAAGTTGCTAGTCATAGATTTTCTTTTATTGTTGAATGTTGCCAAGAGCATGAAAACGATGAAAAAACATTGTCATTAAATTGTGTGTGTGGAAAAAGAAAATTTATTAAATTTTATTTTTATTTTAAATATAATTTTAGATTAGAAATACAGTGAAAAATCACATATTAGCAAAGTTCGAAAGCAAAGTGGACACAGGATTACAATTGATATTGTCTGTCAGACAGTTTTGAAGTGTTTAGAGGCACAGCTATCTCTTGCTAAAGTCTAACGAGTGACATGATTTATTATTAATTTACTAGTTTATCAAAATGTTCTCTGATTGAAATAATGTTATCGATCTTAATATTTACTTAGCAATATGCGTTTGCTTACATTTCTCCCCATATTTCTATTTCAAATGAAAAATGATCATCTCAACAGACTTATCTATTTGCTCATAAGTCAAACTTTCAGATAAGGATGTGTAATAAACAAAAAAAACAAAATCATGTTGAAATAATGTGAACCTGCTTCTGACTCATTGCAAATTATTGTTGGCCCACAATCTGATTGTTTTCGATGTCTTCCCTGATTTCTTTGTTGTCTCCTGCTGAGCTTGCCCAGAATGTTTCCATAGCACCATCCATAGCTGTACTGGTTCCTATAGCAGAAATGGTTCTTCAAAATGATTATGTGAGCATGGCTCTACAGGCCAGTTTGGTACACTTGAAGCATGTCTAAATGACACTTACATGACATTAACACCTATGTGTTCAGACATAGCGAAAGGTCATAACAGACAAGTACCATTTGGGCTGTTTGTAAATGTCTAATTTGCTGCTTTAAATAAGAAGGGCCCTCACTCCCTGGGTGCTTCTTGAAGACTGTGGAGGTGCAAATGCTTCTGACAAGTGAATATTTACTTAGTGAAGATCCATTGTTCTAAAATAGACTGAGAGGGAGATGCATTTTTAATTTCCTTGCTTTCTCTTTGCTGGTTTTGATTCAGGGAGAGGAAACCAGGATGCCTCAATCTGCTTGCCATTTTCTAAAAGGCAATAGAAAATGTTCTCGGGAGAAGGTTTTACTTCGGCTTTATAGAAATTAGGTTTGAAACTTCCTAAGAATTATGTTTTTTTTTTAAATAGACATATAATATTTTATTCCTACAAATGTAAAGAAGCAATAAACATTTGTTTTTGTCTCTGTTTTGACCAGGTTAGGATTTTAGAGACTTGAAGTCTCAGTTATGGAAAATAGATTTATACATTGTTGGAATATTTATTTAACTAGGATAAATTGGAGAACTTAACAACAGGTAGTTGTAAATAATTTAAAAATCACTGTGATGGTGAGACCAGCAGATGGCATAATAGTGACATTGCTGGACTCCTACATAGTTGACTGCCCTTCAAGTCCTGGACCCGGCAACTTAAAACTCATGCCTGGAACATGTGTGTGCATGCCCAAAATCCCAAGAGGAGAATGGAAGAGAAGGGGGTGATTTCTTACTTTCTGTCTTTCCAGTGAGTACACACACCCTATAGCAAAAATCTCTCTCAAAGAAAACAAAAAATTCACCATGATGGAATCTATTGTGAATGATTATTTATAAATACTAGAGAAACAGGCCACATGAATAAAGTGGCAACTTTTGTTACAAATTATGTAGAAGTGACTGAAGTTAAGAAATTTAGGCAAGAAATTACCAGAGTTGAATAGCCTCTAAATAAAATCCTATATATTATATAGGCACTTGTGAACAAGGAGTTTTTTATATCATAGTGCCTTGATGAACAGCCATTAAATGAGTGAAAAAAACATTCAGCAACTTTTTGTTAGATGTTCATTTATTTGGGGGGGGTATGGATAGCTGATTTCTGGAATGGTCTCTTCATTATCACCTTCCATCTATTTGAAAGTCAGTTAATGAACTGTTAAGGAATTAGCTATGTATTCATTTAGCACATGTTTATAAGTAGCTGTTATGGGACAGAACTGTCATAGGTGCTGGGTGCTGGGAATGCAGCAGGGAACAATGGCAAGGAAGTTTCCACCCTTAAGAGCTCATACAACATGACAAACCACCGGAAGAAAGAGACAGATGTATCCATCAGGCAGCCCCTCGTCACATTTACTCCCTTATTTCAGCTGTCACTTATACTCAGATCTGTGTCTTTTATTCATGTCTCTGTCTTCATTTTCGTTTTTATATTTTACAACTGACCCTGGATGGTACACGGTCACAACGGTGATGGCCGTAAGACTGGAAAGTGCGCATTTGTGAACGATTTCCGAGATATCAAAGAAAACTTGGTGATAGTTCAATGAAGAGCTAAAAGCGAGGCAGCGGGTCGATGGCAGAGTTGTTCCTCTAAGTAGGGAAGTTGTGGAGTTGTGGGTTTGGATGTTGGGGTTGGGAGAATGAGCTCACTTTTCAACATACTAGGGTCATCTACAGAGAAGTTACTCGAGGGTTTTTTTTTATTTATTATTTTTTTTTAATTTTCAGGAAATGTGACAGACAAGGAAGAAAATAGCCAAATAGTGAAAGAAATTTAATGTAGTGGCAGACAGCGTCAGTTTTGCCCTGTGGGAGATATGGAAAACATTCTGATCCATGATGGCAGAATTAGAGTCGGTATTTGTATTTACTTACTTATTTTCAAAGTTTATTTATTTACCTCTTCCGAGAGAGAGGAAGAGTCCTCCAGGAGGGTCTTCACTCCATCAGCCAGCCTCAGCCAGCCCAGATCACAGCCATGTCCACACACCCGGTGTATATAAGGTTGCCTTGGGACATACACCCTGGATCTTCCCGCATGGGCCTGGCATGTCGGTGCTGCATTCTCACTCTGCTACCAGCTGGCCCCATAGTTAGACTTCTTATCTAAGAGACTGAATAGCCATAGGTAGGAAGGAAGGGGGAAATACCACCTATAAGGATTTTGAGATACTGACTGTTAAAAGTATCCCAAAAAAGATGATAAAGTCCTGAACCCAAACTGGACAGGAAAAAGGCAAGAGGTGGATACATTTAGGAGGATGATAACAACCAAACACAACCTCTTTTGTGTCTAGACCGCTTTGATCAGTTCTTATTGTTCTTGTCTTTTTTCTCTTCATTATGGGTTATTCTTTTTTTTTTCTTTTTTTTGGAGAGGTTTTTAGCTATAGGGTGCGTGCGCTCGCCAGAAAGAGAAAGACAGAGAGACAGAAAGCGAGAAATCCTCCCCCCCCCCGGGGGGTGGCCATGCCGCAGTCCCTTCTCCTCCATTCTCCTCTTGGGATCTTGGGCACGCACGCACACGTGCCTGGCGTGAGTTTAAGCCACCGGGTCTGGGACTTGAACTGCAGTTGACTACATGGGAGTCCAGCGACATAGTCATTATGCTAACTGCTGGTCCCCATTATGGGTTATTCTACTTTTACTGTACTGTGCAATCTTAGATGGCAAGAATTATATCATTTTGTCTATTCTGATGGTACTGAACATAATGTTTCACTTATAGTCGATGACCTAAATATCAGTTGATATAAATTTTATGACTGTAGGACCATGGGAAACCTAATACAGGGTGGGAACAAGCCTGCAGGAACGTCTCTCTCACCTTCTCATTTTACAGATGAGAAAGGAAGAACCAGAGAAGTTGAGTCATTCCTCAGAGTCTCACAGGTACTTGGTGACAGAGGTGGCCCCTCAGTTCTAGGCCTGCTTACTCCCAATCCAGTGGTTTTTGTCTCAGGAGCTCTCGTGACCCGGACAACCTCATGCCACATGAAATAGTTCTCAGTTGGTTACTCTGAATCAAAAGGTATGAACCTGGGAATTTTTTCAGAAGTGTTTCATGCATATTCCCTACTTGACAGATAAGGAGATCAACTGTGTGTCTGTATTAGTTTGCCAGGGCTTTTGATACACCACAAACTGGGTGCTTACACAACAGAAACGTATTGTCTCCTAGTGCTTAAAGTTGGAAGTCCAAGATCAAGATCGAGCAGATTTGGTTTCTCTTGAGAATCCTGAGGAAGATCTCGCTCCATGCCTCTCTCCTGCTTCTTGTAGCCTCAGGCATCCTCTGGATGGCATTCTCTATCGGTCTTCATGTCATCTTCCCTCTGTGCCAGTCTATTCTCTGTGTCTCCCTCTTTTTATGAAATACAGTCATATTATCAATAGACTATATTGATAATATGGGGCCACCTTAATGATTTCACCTTAACTTGATTATCTTCAAAGACCTGATTTCCAAATAAGGCCATATTTACAGGCATCAGGGGTATGGACTCTATCTTTTGGGGGGACACAATTCACCCCAAACAGAGGCTAAGTTAATACTATTGGTTATAGCCAGGTCTCTAGGCATTAAGATATCACTTCAGGACAGTGAACCTTTGCCTTTTAGTTATTTGGCACTAAATGTTCTCCATAGACTTTTATTTATTTTTTTTTTTTTGGAGAGGTTTTTACTATAGGATGCGTGTGCTCGCCATAAAGACAGAGACAGAGATAGAAAGCAAGAAATAACCCCCCAAGGGGGAATGGCCACGCCACAATCCCTTCTCCTCCATTCTCCTCTCAGGATCTTGGGCACGCATGCACACACACCCAGCGTGAATTTAAGCCACCGAGTCTGGGACTCGAACTGCGGTCAACTATGTGAGAGTTCAACAACATAGGCATTACACTAACTGCTGATCCCTCCATAGTCTCTTTAAAAACCTATGAAAATGTCTGTCAGCTTTACAGATCTCGGAAGTTTAAAATGGAGTATATGTGTCTATTTTGAAGGCTTGGTTTTTAAATCAAGTATTAGACCAAAGCGAATGCATACAAACTCTTCAGGATTTCCCAGAGAGGTTTATGCCTCCATATCTGATGCCTAAGGTGAGGTGTTTTTCCTTGGACTAATACCCTATGGTATTTCTTGACCCTGATCTACCAGTAATTGGGTGGAGCAAGTCAGACTCAAGCAAGTGTTCTTTTCTTTCAGATTAGAAAGGTGTATTTAAACAGTGCATTTTCCTACTCAGTATCCTTCTGATCCCAAAATAAGACTCCAAATGCTCTTATAAGTCTTTTTTTTTCTTTTTCTTTTTTCTTTTGTTAGAGTCCTATATTAGATGGTACCGTCTTCCTTTTTTCTTGCTGGTCAAACAAATCTCAGTCACATCAAAAAGTAGAGCTTTCTAGACAGAACTTTCTTGTTTATACCTAGTGAAAAATAAAAGTTATAGGGAAAAAAAAGCTCTCCTTAAATTGTTCTCCTTTAAGGCAGCCCATACTTGCCCCATGCCCCCTGGCAATTTTTCTTTCTTTTGGGCTTAGATGAAAGGATACGTAAAAGTAAAGTTGAGTCCCAGTAAGCAAGAGTTCAGGAAATGATAGGAAATGATTTTAGATCCCCTCTAGTCATTGAGAAGTGGTAGGTAAGTACGGGCTTCCAAGGAAGACTCCCTGCTCTTAGACTGGCTAAGTCTCTATATTTTATTTGGCACTAATTTGCCCTAGCTCTAGTCCTCCTCTCCTCTGCTCTCCTCTGCTCTGCTCTTCTCTCCTCTGCCCTCCTCTGCTCTGCTCTCCTCTCCTCTCCCCTCCTCTCCACCTTGATTGTTGCCATAGGTCATATGTGTCGTCAGAGAGAGATAGAGAGGGAAAATAAGAAAGCATCCCCTGGTAGGTGGGGTGGGGGATGGCCATGCCACAATCCCTTCTCCTCTTGGGATTTTGGGCATGCAAGCTCACATGCCTGGAGTATTTTACAAGTCACTCGGTCTAGAACTTGAACCATGAGGTCATCCATGTGGGAGTCAGCGCCTTCACCACCACCACACCACCTGCTGACCCCTCTAGTCCTTTTCTCAAAGTAAGTTGGCAATTGTTAAAAACCATCCATTCACAGAAAAAAGAACCAAAACATTTGTCATCTATGTGAGGCTTTATTTTTTAGATGAACTCAATAGCCTTTACTGGTGATCTTACTGCAAAAGACCCCCTCATTCTTGTTGCCTCTTGGACTATTTTTCCATAGCTGCTGTGGTAGTTTTAATAATTCTAGAAAATTCAACTGGAAAACAAGGAATACATGCTTACAGAAGCATTTTGTCAGTATCACAGAGCTCATTTTCAATTTTTATATCTACGATTGGGCTGATGGTGAGCTCACATGACTGCTGACATAATTAGCATTATGAGCAGTGGTCATTCATACTTGGAAACTCAGCTACCAGTGACAATTCTGTCTGGATAGGTAGATTCTATTGTCCCCCTCCCCTTTATTTCATTACAATTACTCAGATCATTTGCTCATTTTTATAGGAGGTGGTCAATTCTGCCACATATATACAGTCTTCAAAACCTTCACAAAAAATGCATATTATTAAAACAATGTCAGGATTTCAAAATTTTTGTACCAGAGTAAACTTCTACTTTAATTCCATTTTTTTACAAACATTCCGATATCCCCTCATGTAATGTAATATTCAGATCTGAATTCTGCCTTTCAGATTTTGTAAATGTGCATTTTTTTTCCTGTGAAACCATTATTTTAAAATGAAGGCTCATAAAATCTGCATGAAACCTACTTGAAATATAAAAACAGAGCTACAGAAGCAGATTGCTTTATGAAATCCTCAACTTTTAACGCAAATGATCAAATTAGTAGGAAAGAGAGTTGGATCCCATATTTTAAAAAGTTATTCTTCCATTTTACCCGTACCAATTGTGGTTGATTCTAAATGATGGAAATCTGTATTATACTCAATCCAGAAGAGGAGAGATTGAACAAGTAGTTTTGTCAGTATTGTATCTAATGCTTAAGTGCTGATACAATATTATCATCTCTTTTAAAGAAAATGTTTAAATAAAATGCTTCTGATAACACCATATAGATGTTCAAGCTTTGACTTGGATAGTTAACCATCTGTAGCTGCTTAATTCTTAATTCCTGTGGAGTCATCTATGTATCTTTATCTATTCCATACATAGATATGGATATTTCATATGTATATGGAGATTTCATATATATATATGATATATATATATCACATGGGCATGATAAATGTGATAAATACATAATATGTGATGAAATCTCCTGTTTCATATATATCTATATATGTCACATATCATGTGTACATGATATATATATATATACATATATATATCACGTGTACATGATATATATATACAACACACACACACACACACACACACACACACACACACACACACATATATATATATACAATCTCCTGAAAGACCCAGAGCTGTGTTTAGTGAATCATAAAACAAGTGGTACATTTGCCCATATGTGAAAAGAACTGATTTAAAAATAAAGAGTAAGTGTCTCTCTAACAAGGATTCTGCATCTGTGCATCTAGCGATAGCTAAGACCCAGTCTTGGTGCCCCTATCATCTCTTTTAAAGAAAATGTTTAAATAAAATGCTTCTGATAACACCATATAGATGTTCAAGCTTTGACTTGGATAGTTAACCATCTGTAGCTGCTTAATTCTTAATTCCTGTGGAGTCATCTATGTATCTTTATCTATTCCATACATAGATATGGATATTTCATATGTATATGGAGATTTCATATATATATATGATATATATATATCACATGGGCATGATAAATGTGATAAATACATAATATGTGATGAAATCTCCTGTTTCATATATATCTATATATGTCACATATCATGTGTACATGATATATATATATATACATATATATATCACGTGTACATGATATATATATACAACACACACACACACACACACACACACACACACACACACACATATATATATATACAATCTCCTGAAAGACCCAGAGCTGTGTTTAGTGAATCATAAAACAAGTAGTACATTTGCCCATATGTGAAAAGAACTGATTTAAAAATAAAGAGTAAGTGTCTCTCTAACAAGGATTCTGCATCTGTGCATCTAGCGATAGCTAAGACCCAGTCTTGGTGCCCCTGTTACTCTTTTCTTGTCTAGTTTCTGTCAACATTGGGTTTATCTGTATGGGAGAGGAAGAATCCGATGCATGCTACGCTGCTCAATCAGCTTCTCACAATAAACTTCGTTTGTAATCTCAGTGAGTCATTATGGAATAATTACAATTCTGGCGTGATATGCTATTTATTGAAAAGCATCTCTTTTTTTTTTTTTTTGTATGCGTGTATATGGAACAGAGAAACTACCGTTCAAAAGCTGTGAGCCGGTAAATCAATGCTGTGATTAACTGATATTAACAGACACCCTGAAGATTTTAAATGCACGCTCTCTGTTTCAGGAAAGCAGTCGAGAAGAAAATGCCTAGCAGGGGTTAAACCCAAATGCCTGCGCTGCAGCCTATTTCTGTCAACACTCCGTTCACGAAATAAACATTTATGCTTTCTGAAATGAAAGTGTATTTTTGAAGACTAGCCGTCAGATATTTTTTGCCCTTCACACTTTCAAATGCTTAGCCTTTTTTGTAAGTTGACTGTAAAGTGCATCAGTTTGCCAGGGTAAAAAAAAAAAAAAAAAAAGAGTACTTGACAAGTGCCCATGGCACCACTGTCAGCCTCCAAAGTTTCCAGCAGAAGAAGGCAAGAGGGTTGGCACAAAGCATGCTTTCTTCAAGCCTATTACCTCAGGGGTACCTGCCTCTTGAGAAGCTTTTCAATCCTTCCAAATGATGTTATTCCCTACTGTCATCTGGTTTATTTGGAGCACACTGTATTGCAGATAAACATGCTATTTAACTGCGGGTCAAGGTAGAGAGTCATTCTGCTAGCAAAATGCCTAAGATACATTAAATGGCACTGACTTCAGGATGGAGATGAAGCGACATCAGAGTTGTCAGCGATATGTACGGAATGGGCTGTAGCTGGGGAAGGAAAAAAATGTGCCATGGGATCAGTGTATTTTAAAAAGCTGTAATATGACTGAGCATTTAAAACTATAACCTGTCACACACCGAAGATTAAGATCCCAGGATGTACAAAACATGAAGTTCAAATGACACAACTGCAAAGCATATTTTATTTCACTTAGGAAAGAGGTTTCTCTCCCAAGATAGCTAAATGGTACAGCTACTGAGGACCTCTTCCTTGTAGCCCAATTGCTATAAAACACCAGTAAATGCCTAGTAAAAGCACGAACGGGGAATTCTCATTTGGATGCAAGCATGTGTGAGCCAATAAAGCAATCGTGTGTTTAGAAAATTCCTTAGACTCTGTGTCTTAAAGTGTACTTTTTCATTTACCCCCTAGTCATTTAGGGTTTATTTTTGTAGAAATATTATTTTATCCCTGTGTCTTTATGTGTGAGTAGCGTGCCTGAAGGGTGCATAAAGTAATTTTATGAAATTAAAACAAAATTCCTATTATGCATTTTGACTCCTTAGTGACAGGGCGAACGTGACTATTTTCTTACTGACTGCTACCCAGACATTTAGACAGGAAAGCTTTCTGTGCCAGGTTCCAGAGTACAGCAGTCAGGGGGTAAAGGGT
>NW_006159982.1:3046643-3071643 GCF_000334495.1 Tupaia belangeri chinensis | reverse complement strand
CAAGAAGCATTTCTCTTTAAGGACTCCTGGAAGAGACATCCGACTCTCAAGTATCTTCATTAGTACTTCCTTTTAGTAAATAGACTTCGTAACTCTGAGACATAAATATATTGGTTTGTCAGAAAAGTCATGATGCATTTTCTGCGTAGAAAAACATAGAAAAATATTCATGACTGTTCTGACAACCAAATATATCTTTACTCCTAAGTAAGTTTCGTTGTACTTCTTCATCTGTTCCTATTGAACAACATTTTCTTTTTAATTGTTTTTGCACATTAAGCTCAGAAGAAGCTTTATGCGTGTGTGAATGCTGCACAGATACCTGTTAGAGAACTGAGGCTGTCAACCAGACAGTTCAGAGAAAGCATATAATATAATGGCCCTTATTAAATGCATGCTATAAATGAATGTTTAGGTGGGTTTTATTTATCTTTCTCAAAGGCAAAAATTAAGATACATTTGAATTGTCTTGTTCAAGGTGAAAGAGCCAGTAGCTAAGTACAGTCAATATTTAAATTCTGGGTCTATTGTTGTTCATATCCTTTCCACCAACTCCCATTATCAATACCTTTACATGTACCTTTTAAAATAACCAGATCTTAATAATAAGAATGAGTTTGGGCTTTCCTATTTGGTGAGGAGGCCAGGCAGCTAAGAAATTCACTTCCTTTTTATACCAATACTCATCATTTAGAAAAAGAAATGCATGTTAAGTACCAATGAGGGCATAATACTCCATGAAGAAAGTCCATCTGGTAGTAAGGCAGTTGCCACTGTGCTTGTGACTGTTATCAAGGAATTTTGCCAAGATACACTCTATTGCATGGCCTACATTGTTTTTCTCTGTTTTCTGGACTTTTTTTTTTTTAAATACTTTTATGTCGCTTATCTCTAAATAATAATTCTTAGAGACGAGGGAGTTGAACATCAGACTTCCTTGAAGACATTCATTCCTAAAGACTGCAGGCAGGAATCAATCGTACTTAGAGAATACATGGTATTTTCTTCTCAAACGAAGGGAAGAATACATCTGTATTATATTCCCCTCAACTGTGTCTGTGAAACCTACAAAAAACGCCAACAAATTGAAACCGACAACAGAGCTGGTATGTGCCTTTTACTTCACCAGTTGCAATGTGATCAGGGAAAAGAAGGTGAGAGCTTCTAATGAAAGCTCAGCATAATTTTGAGTACAGATGCAGGAGGATGCAGAGGCTGACTACCATATGAAACTAATGTTGCATTATGAAATTATGGCTTTAAAGTAACTTGATCTGCCCCTCTTCCCATGCAGGCTTCTCCACGCTGTCCCTGGCAGACCAGATGAGCCTTCTGCAGAGTGCTTGGATGGAGATTTTGATCCTTGGTGTCGTATACCGATCTCTCTCATTTGAGGATGAACTTGTCTATGCAGATGATTACATAATGGACGAAGACCAGTCCAAATTAGCAGGCCTTCTTGACCTAAATAATGCTATCCTGCAGCTGGTAAAGAAATACAAGAGCATGAAGCTGGAGAAAGAAGAATTTGTCACCCTCAAAGCTATAGCTCTTGCTAATTCAGGTTGGCATATTGACATAGTCGTTGTTACATATTTTAATATGTCAGTTTTACCCCTTCCCTTAACTTCTTCTTCAGGGATTTGCTAGACCTAGTTAATAAATTCTGTATGAGTCAGCAAAATGATAATCAGTGAAGCTTTCTAGTGAAAAGTTAGAAATACGAAAAACACACTTAAAGGGAATTGTTTTCATTTTACTTGGTTATGGAAAGCTGTGAAAGTTTTACCCCCTAATGCATTTGCTAATTTGGACCATAGCAAAGCCAAAGCTGTTGTAGAATTAGCATACATGAACATGCTCAGGACACATTTTGCTCCATTGTCTTTTATCGTAAGTCCAAATAAATGAATTATGGAGACATACAAGCCACCTTTTCTCTTCAAAATTCAAAGTTTGCCATTGGGAAAATCTATTTAGTGTTGTTTTTAGTTTGGGTTATAAAAGAATGTTCTATTTCTCACATTCTGGAGTTCTCTGGAAGGCAAATTCTGCAGTTTATATTTCTCTCCAAGGTACTACCTATACAGTAAGGGTTAAGAATTATGGGAATAAATGTTCTTTTGCATTTGAACTAAAAAATGCTAAAATAGGGAGCAACCTCTGATAAGTAAAAATCGTTGTTGCTTTGTTGTTTTTCCCTTTGTGCCTCTCCTAATGCTTTATTGTGGTCTTAAGTCTCTTTTAACATTTGCATAAAGTTCAGGATAGATCCCTCCTTAATGACGTGCCGATCATTAGATACCTGCGTGTCAATAACGGGCTCTGATGCCGTGTACCATTGACAGTCACACCGTGCCCCTCCATCTGCTTTTGTTTTGACCCTATCTTTGAACTTTATCTTGGTTGCCGGCCAGTAGTTTTCCCTTTAATTACAAGAAGGAAACTGTCAATAAAATCTGTTAAATGGGATGCAATGAGTGGCTTGAATGGGCCGATGGCTATTTGTTCAAATTCTGCAGCATTCAAGGTATTGACAGTTTGTTTTCTGGGGCCATATGTGACGATCAATCTCAGGCTGGGCTCAGCCGCGCTGAAAAATGAAAAACCAGATTGCTTTTGCTTACTTGTGGATGACGACTTTGTGATTTGGCGCGGTCCTAGCGAGATGAGACCTTCTGCCCAAATTGCCCCCATGAGAGCCAGGGACGCGTGACTGTTTTTAGAAATAATTTTTAATTGATTTTGTAATTAACAGTTCATCTACAATATTGATGCATGAATCCTTGGACTGATAGGAGGGAAATTGTTTTCAACAATGAAGTTGTACTTTCCTATTTGTTTTCATAATGGAGTTTAGCATTTCACAGTTTTAATTGCAAATATAGCTCTCTTTCCCACCATAACATTCACCCCTCCTCTCCCAGACCTCTGCGAAACTGTATATGATTCCTTATGACAAATAGCATTGTTTTTAATAAACCCCCAAGGACTCCTTATCATGCTCTTTAAGAGATCGAAGTGGGAGATGGGACAGAAATTTTCTGAAAATGTATTAGTTTGTGTGGACTTTTTATGAGAGCACTCTTGTAATTCAGTGAAAGATTTTACACAGATGGTTTCTTGAACAATTTTTATTTAGTCATCATGAAATGATTTTAATTTAAAACATTTACTTGGTTAATTGTTTCTAAAATAGGGTATCCTTTTTATCTTTTATATTTCAAATTGCTTTCTAACATTATTAACTAATTGTGACTGCTGAGCAATGCTATAACTTTATCACCAAAATTGCTAAAATTTTATCATTTTGGAGGTTAGAAGTATCGTTTATGGCTATGTATTATAATTTAGAGTACCTTAATTAATTAGAAGCAGCATTTCTGTTTCTATTGCTTTGAAGTATAATCATTAATATTTTTGATATATAAATGTTCTAATTCCACATACTCTGCTGTTTAGGGGAGAAAATGACCTACTTTATTGGTGATTAGAAAGTCATTGTTTAAAGAACAAGTTTTTTTTTCCTTGTTTAAAGCCAGAAATAGTTTAAAAGCTCTTTCATTTCCTTTTGTAAGGTTTTTGTCATAGGGCATGTGTGCTCACTAGAAAGAGACAGATACAGGCAGAGGGAAAATGAGATGACCACACCACAATCCCCTCTCCTTCTGGGATTTTGGACATGCATGCAAATGTACCCTGTGTGATTTTCAAACCACCAGGTCCAGGACTGAAACCAAAGTCGGCCATGTGGAATTCCAGTACCTTAACCACTATACCACCAGCTGACCCCCAAAACCCCTCCTTTTCTTTTCTATCAGTGTGGCTGTTGTGGGACATTGTTTTTCTTTTTTCAGAAAATTTCTCCATGGCATAAAAGTTTTCTGCAGGTGATTCTGACACTCTTTTAGCCTCTGAATACCAAGAAAAATTAACTAAAGAAGAAATGATTAGTTACTATAAGAACTATTCTAATCTCTAATTTATGCCATCTCTCCAATGTTACATAAATATGGTCTTTTTCTCACCCACCAAACCTGTAAATTGCACCATTTTCTTTGATACCGTCATTATACTGCTATTCTACTCCATTTTTTTAACCATTTTTTGAGGGCAGCAGTACATTTGTAGATTCATTGTTGTTTAGATCTGATGTAAGTTTTTAAACTGCTCAGAAATATATCGACATAAAAATGTCTCAGTACTTTTCATAGGTTCCCTAAAAAGCTCCAGTGTTTTCTTTTATTATTTAGGAATTTTAGATGAACACAAGTGACCTTTCATGCCAAAATGTAAAATCTATTTTAGCGTTATTGTAGATATCTTAGCTGCCTTTGTCCGGCTGTAGATGTTCACAACCATTGTCTCATTTATCTAAATTTTAGTTTATTTTAAACATTTGTCTTTATTCGATAATTATAAATGCTATGCTTATGCCTGGGAAACAGGCTATTGGCTTCCTGATAATGGCTGTCATATATTTTGTGGCTATGTTTTTGTCATGTGCAAATTCAGGAATGCTTATAAAATCAGAACATCCTTGGAAGTTTATTCCCTGTTGCCAACACAACAACATATCATGAACTAATACTGCAGTTCTCACACTCGAATAGGTGTAAGCTGTAAGTAATAGTTCCAATTACTTTTGATGATAATAAAGTTACAGGTTCACTTTAGCCATATCCTCTCTTATTTTTGAGCACCAACACTGGGCAGTTCTTGCATCCCTGAAACAACTTTGCCGAATCAACTTTAAAAATCTAGGTCACAATTTTATCATTGCAATTCACAGGCCCTAATTTTCTCATGAATATATCCAGAGGTTAGGCTGATCTCTAGAATTCTTCCTATCTTGGGACTTCTATGATTGTGTAGTTAATTTTATCTCTATATTGGAAAATATAGTGAAATATTACCATAAGCATTTTGAGTAAGGTGAAGCTGTGGGATTCTAGTTTCTTGATTGGTCCTATTGATTCTTAAGTCTAAGAATTTGTTTGAAATTATTACCACTGGTTCCAAGGTAATATACTCATTTTTATACATTAGAAGATTAAAAACACTCTAAGATTAAAAATAATTTTTGTTTGATCATTCTCTTTTGCTCAGGTCTCAAGACCTTCAAGGTTTTTAGATGCTTGTCCTATTCCAAATTATGTCACCTTTGTCCCACCCCAACCTGAAGCTGGGTGAGACTGGTTCATTCAGAATACATGTTTAAACTCAAGTTTTCTTTATTACTTTTACACATTTTTGCTGGAATAAATGCATCTATTAATAGAAAGTTACAAGACGGGCTGGCAGGTGGGGTAGTGGGTAAGGGCGCTGACCAGGGTTTGAGTCCCAGACCTGAAGGCTTGCTTTCTCACTTTCTCTGTCTAGAGAGAGAATTAGGAATTTTAGATGAACACAGTGACCTTTCATGCCAAAATTTAAAATCTATTTTAGTTTTATTATAAATATCTTAGCTGCTTTGGTATGGCTGTAGATGTTCACAACTATTGTCTCATCTAAATTTTAAGAAGTCATTTTAAACATTTAAATACATAAATAAAGTTAAATAAAATAATTCTTAAGAATAAAAATACAAGAAATGTTTTGCTCATCAGTTTAAAAACACAAGTAATTATAGCCACTTCATGAAAATCTTCTGTGCTTGAGAAAAATGGTGTGTGTGTGTGGAATCTTGTCATTTTAGGGGGTAGAAAGTTTGTGCTTGGCATAGGAGACACGTCTACTGTGTGTATACATAATGTGGAATGTGCAAATATTAACATCTCCACAGCTCTAAACAACTAGTATAAAAGTGGAAAAAATGAAACCCTCTTCAGTCTTTTGTATCGCCTACATTACCAACCCGTTTCACTGAGATTTTGACTGAATTTGCCGATTTGCTCTTCTGGAGATAGTTTTAGCTGCTGATCAAGAGACTATCCTTTTTCAGATTCTTTCTGTAGATGTTTCTCTTTGTAAGCCTCTGTTGGGGCATCTCATCGGATTCCACATCATGCCTGTGTGGTAGACATGTCCAGTATAATTACGGGACCTGAAGTGAGCTGATAAAGGTGTGTGGCTACTCTAAGGCAGAGGATTAGACCTTCCATCCCTTGCTATCCATACACTATTTCTGTTCCACAAATAATTATATACTGTGTCTTTATAAGGGTCAAGGCAGCATACTTCAGCACTCACAATTTCAAACCTGGGAACTTAAACTAATTTGGTTTAGAACATTGTGTTCCCTTTCCCTATTTTGCCATTCTCTTTGGAGTTATGGTCCTGTACAATCACCCAGGAAAGTGACACATAGAATTGGAGATGAGATGTTTGTCAGACCCATCATATTAGGTTACTGGAAAAGTCACGACTTGTATTTCTACACAAAAATGTGTCATAACTTTTCCAACAACCCAATAGCATCTTATGAAAAGTAAATAGAGGTAGTTTTTTTTTTCTTTTCTTTTTTTTTTTTGGAGAGGTTTTTGCTATAGGGCACATGCGTTCACCAGACAGACAGAGACAGAGAGACAGAAAGTGAGAAATCACCCCCCCAGTGGGGATGGCCACATCGCAATCCCTTCTCCTCCATTCTCCTCTCAGGATCTTGGGCACACACGCACATGTGCCCGGCGTGAGTTGTTTGAAGCCACCGGGTCCAGGAAGCGAACCGCAGTCGACTACGTGGGAGTCCAGCGACATAGCCATTACGCTAACTGCTGGTCCCGAGGAAAGTTTTTTTGTAACAGATTCTTACCTTCATTACCTTTGTTCTTATGTTTTACCCAATCAAACCATAATTAATACTATCAGGTAAATAGGGAATCAAAGTAATAAGTTTCCATCTCCTAGTCTGCTTTTTTTTTTCTTTTTTTATGCGAGTCTACCTTCACTCTTTAGATTACTATAATTTTATTTAAGGTGATATATATAGGAAGTGGGGTTTTTAAAATAAATTGAACCATAAAACATTATGCTTATTATGAAATTGCAATTTTTTAGGTAAAAACATTAAAGCTGGCTTTTAAATGTTTCTCATCATGCTCAATTTGCTACCTAGTAACCTTGGCATACAATAGGAAACATTTGCTACCAAAATCTCCACACTTCCAAACTGGGTTATGATTATGGCAAATACTCTGAAGTTGCTTTATTTCTAGGGAGTGACTGTGATGTAATGTCAGTTTCACTTACAGGTCTTAGGATACTGAGCAATGTGTTACAAAATGTCATTCATATGGTACAGGTCATCCATCCACAATGGGTGGAAGATTGAAATATTTATCACCCACGTTGGTATCAACATTCATTTGTGAGTAAAATTGTCTTTAAGGCTTTAGTTAAAGGAGCGAGAAAGTTCCTGGAAAAGTATAAGGTATATAGAGAGGGAAGGCCTTGAGTAATTGCAGGGAAGTAGAAAAGATCAACAGGGAAATCCCGTTATGTATAGTAAGCGTAACAATGATAACAGTAATTTGGGTTTCCTGAAGGAAGCCTAAAGGAAAGAAACTGACATGGAGGTTTTTTGTGGTTCAACATTTTATGTAAATACTTTAAAAGTGATTTGTGTAGCTTCTATAAATGTAGAGAAGGCTAACTTTATAACTAGAGCAAGAAATCAGGAAAACAGGTCTCTTGAAAAAATAAATGTATCTTAATAGAAAGCCATGAAATCAGAAGTTCTGTTCATCTCAAAATATTACTGCTGTTGGGACCAGCAGTTGGTATAATGGCTATGTCGCTGGACTCGCATGTAGTCAACCATGGTTTGAGTCCTGGACCCGGTGGCTTAAACTCACACCAGTGTGTGTGCATGTGTGCCCAAGATCCTGAGAGGAGAATGGAATAGAAGGGATTGCAGCATGGCCATCCTTCGTGGGGAGTGATTTCTTGCTTTCTGTCACTCTGTCTTTCTGGCAAGTGCACGTACCCTAGAGCAAAAACCTCTCCAAAAAAAATATTACTGCTATTTCCAATATTAGAGTTATAACTTCTCTGAGTTAAAAAATACCTCAAAGATCAGTGGGAACCTCTTCAGTTTGGCTTCTGGAATCTATAATTTTTTTGAATGATCTAGTTGTTGCAGAGAGTAGCCTACCTGTTTGGTCTGACCAGGAATTCCATATTCATTTTAAATATTTCTCAGCTGGAGTCTAACATCAGATTACAACCTGGTGGTAGAAGGACCTTCCTGGGTTGGCCATTCTACCCAGAAGCCCTTTAGTAGACAGAACTAGGAATACGGACACACCAATCCTTTGTATGCAAGTGTGAATATGTGTGTATCTTGGGGACATCTTGTCACCTAGTTTTGCTGTACATGTCCGTGAGTTCTTAGCTGTGCTGTCTAGTTGCTCTGGGTATTTTATGTGCATATTAAAGGAGATTAAAATTTTTGCTGCTACCACTGCCATTTTTCTGGAATCCAGCCAACCTAGTTTTAATCATAACTTCGAATGGCTTCTTTCTTGCTCTCTTTCTCTCTCTTCTTTCTCTCTTCTTCCTTTCTTCCTTGCTGCTTATATGTAGGCCCAGTTGTCTATATTAATCAGCAGCCAGTTTGCTATGCTTTCAACCAGTGTTTCTCAGTACCCCAGTACAGGTGGCTACCCAAAGGATTGCTGTGCTAGACTCCTTATACAAAAGGTCTTCCAAGTTCATGGAAAGTGCATATAATTTAAAAAAAAAAAAAAATCTAACCATGGGGACCAGCAGGTGGCAGAATGTTTACATCTCTGGCCTCTCACTTAGTCAACTGTGGTTTTGAGTCACAGACCCAGTGGCTTAATGCTCATGCTGGGCTAGTGTACATCTATGCCCCAAATCCCAAGTGGAGAAGGGTATCTTCCCTGGGGGGGAGAGGGAGTAATTTATCTCTGTCTCTGTGTCCCTCTCTGTCTCTCCACTGAGTGTACACACCCTACAGCAAATATCTCTCTAAAAAAAAATCACAGATTTGAAAATTTTTTGTGCTAAAATATACTCACTTCCACTCTATTTTTTCAAACTAACTTTTAAAGTCCCTTCGTGTGTTGCTTATAGAAATTTTGAAACATAAATCTTCTTTTAGAAAATAAACCTTTCTTCCTTCTTTGTCCTTCCTGTCACATTCTGCCTCATTCCTTCATTGACTGGAGAGAATCACATTGACCTACCTTTACTGGCCTCTTCACATAGGTAGCTTACAGTCACCAAAGGAAAACGGCAGCTATGTTCAAGGAAAGACTGCTCTGAATGTTGGCCTCTGCTGTACTTGAGTTTAATCTAAAATACTTGGTATATTTCTAATACTCCATTTCATCCCCAAAATGAGATCAGACACCATTGAGAAAGTATTGCCGAGAATAAGCTACAAGGTGTAAAGACAGTTTCCAAATAGGACTCGGGCAATCTGGAGTAGCTCTGCCCATTTCCACGATGAGTTACGTTCTTCTCACAACCAAGTACTTTATTCCAGGTAAGATAAAATCTTTTTCAGTGGCTCTGTCTCTCTGAATATTGCAGCAGTAGGGAGAAAGATATTTAGCTATCTCCCCAGTATAAATGGCGTGGGTCAGGCAAGGTGCTATAGCACTCAGGTAACACTCAGTGATGTTGAGGCCACATGGGAAGGCACATGGAATTTAGCCACAACATGACATGAAAAGCCACTGTTGTGTTTCAGTTATAAGAACCTAAAGACCAACATACAAAAAAAACTCCCTCTTCTCCAAATTATTAACCATTCAGTTATCGACCTCAGGTTTGTGTCCCGAGGTCTCCCTGTGTGTGTCAGGTGTGTACCCACATTCTCTCTCTCTCTCTTTCTCTCACAGAAAAATATAAATAATTTTTTAAACAATGATCTGAACTAGACACATTCCTTTAGGATCCCTTTGACATAGTAAAATGTCAGAAGTTACAAAAGGATTTTATTCTATTATGAGGTACTGCAACTTCATATTTGAATGACAATACATGTAGCATGTGTGCTCTAATTATTTTTTGAAATTTTGATTCTTGTAGAATACCATTTCTTTGTCCAGTGGTTCTCAATGTGACTTGTCAATGGAATAACCTAGATTTAGATAGTAAGTTAAAAATAATAATAATAATAATAATAATAATAATAATAAAAAATAATTCTTTTTTTGTGTGGAGAGGTTTTTGCTATAGGGCGTGTGCACTCGCCAGACAGACAGAGAGAGACATAGAGACAGAAAGCGAGAAATCACCCCCCAGGGGGGATGGTCACGCCGCAATCCCTTCTCCTCCATTCTCCTCTCGGGATCTTGGGCACGCACGCACACGCACTCAGTGTGAGTTTTAAGCCACCGGGTCCGGGACGCAAACCACAGTCGACTACGTGAGAGTCCAGCGACATAGCCATTACGCTAACTGCTGGTTCCCAATAATTCTTTTAAAAAAATACTGATGTCCTGGATCTAGCTCCAAATTCTGATTTAGTAAGTCTGGACTTGGGCTCAGCTATCCAAGTTTTTTAACCACCACACCTGGTGTTTTTAATGTACAAACCTAGCCCTGTGTAGTACATAAACTAATCATCTCTGTTATTAAGTGTAGCTGGTTCCTCTTAGCACAAATCCTGTGTCTATTTCTTTAAAGGCCTAGTTAAAAAAGAAAAAAAAAAGAAAAAACTACTCCAGCAACCAAAGGTAAATGATTACATAAATTTATGCCAGTCTTATTGAGCCTGGCATCAACATGTAAATTTAGCCAAAAGTACAAAACAGAGATGAAAGCCACAGAACCAGAACTTGAACTAGGATCTCTAATGGAGATTAATATTTTCTTCAGCAGTCTGCCAGCTGAATCATGGTCTAATTAAATAGTTCAGATTTAGTGAGTTTGCATTTAAAGTATTAGCAGATCCGAGAATGGGTAAAGCTAAAATGAGTTAGAATCTTTTCTGTAAATGGGAAGTTAAATTATCATAGTAATTTGATTAAATCATTTCTAAATCTCTCAAGCTAAATCACAGCCTTTAAAGAATAGTTTGAAGTCTTAATTGCTGTTTGTGAGCATATCTCTCTGCTATTTGTTCTCGCCTCATTTCCTGTGACATCCTATAATATATCTCCTGCCGGGCCAGAATAGTGGAAAAGGCAAGACTCAGGGTGAGGGCTGAGGTGACTGAGTGGCTGATTTTCACATTTAAAGATATGCCGTGTAGAAACAGGAAATGTATCGTGTATTGTTCCAGTAGTTAGAACCAGTACAAAAAAGTGGAATTTGGAAACATATGAAGAAGATATTTCTAATCATTACTTCTGTCTTGTAAGTTAGAATATTTTTCATGCTCTGTACACAATTGGAAATGTCTTCAGAAGGAATATTGTAGAGAAGATTGCTGAAGAAAGTGGAAGTTTGAATAAGATGAGTTCAAAGATAATTTTGACTAGGACCAGCAGTTAGCATAATGGCTATGTCGCTGGACTCCCACGTAGTCGACCGCAGTTGGAGTCCTGGACCCGGTGGCTTAAACTCACGCCAGGTGCGTGTGCGTGCATGCCCAAGATCCCGAGAGGAGAATGGAGGAGAAGGGATTGCGGCGTGGCCTTCCCCCCTGGGGGGTGATTTCTCGCTTTCTATCTCTATCTGGCGAGCGCACGCACTCTATAGCAAAAACCTCTCCAAAAAAAAAAAAAGATAATTTTGACTAATTTTTTTTTTTTTACAAGAAAATGATATAGTCAGTGTTGTACTTCTATCAGCATAACTTGATTCAATGAAACCCAAGTTTAAGCCTGAGTGTCACACTTGATATCGGCACCATCTGACTTGTGTTGGGAAATGACATGAGTAATGTTCTAAGGAATTGTCAGTTTCTTATTTTTATTTTGCTTTTGGGGGGGAGTCCAGCCTGAAAAGAATATTTTTTTTTTTTTTCTGAAGAATGTCATTCCTGTTTTCCCCAGGCATCTATTCTCAGTGTGTAGAGAGCTACCCTTTGGCTTCAGGACTGGCTGGGTGAACCTACCTCATTTCCATTCCCTTGTGTGGAGCCCATACTACACTCTCTTGTGCACCTAGAGATTCCCTGTTACTGTACGATTGTGCCCTCTAGGCATTTTTCCTTCAGGCAGCATTGAAGGGCAAAAGGGAGAAAAGGAAAAAAATTATCAGGTGATACTGCAATCTTCTTCATCTCCTCCGTTTTTCTGTCGCTAACATTACCTACCTTAGGCCACCTCAGAAATCACATGAGCTTGTTTCCATGAGAAGATGCCATAGAAAGCAGAGATTGCCATGCTAGAAGGAACCAGACTGGAAAGAAGCCTAGATAGAAACCACCCCCAGGCAGGGCCAGGTGTGTTAGGCCATGTCTTCGGTCCTTTTCCAGGCCCTACTATTTCTTTTTGTGGATTGACTAGACAGAAACTGGATCTTGAGCAGTAAATACTTTCAAGTAACTGTTGGGGTTTTTTGTTTTGTTTTGTTTTGAGGTTTTTGCTATAAGGCGTGTGCACTTGCCAGAAAGAGAGAGACAGAGAGACAGAAAGCGAGAAATCACCCCCCAGAGGGGATGGTCACGTCGCAGTCCCTTCTCCTCCATTCTCCTCTTGGGATCTTGGGCACACACGCACACGCCCCCACGTGAGTTTAAGCCACCAGGTCCGGGACTTGAACCACAGTCGACTACATGGGAGTCCAGGGACTTAGCCATTATGCTAACTGCTGGTCCGAAGGAACTGTGTTTTAGATCATTCAAAATTCTTTGGAAGAAATGTGTCATGAATTACCTAATGTAAGTAGTAGTCAGTGCACCATTGATGTGGTGAAATAACACAAAATGTAACAGGAGAAAAACAATGAACAAAGGGCCAGCAGATGGCTAGCAGTTACATTGCTGGACTCCCAAGTGGCCAACTGCATTGTAGAGCCCTGGACCTGGGACCTTGAAACTCAATGTCAGGCACATATGCATGAGTGCCCAAGATCCTGGGAGGAGAAGGGATTGTGGTGTGGCCATCCCCCTGGGGGGTTAATTTCTCACTTTCCCTTTCACTGTCTCTGTCTCTCTCCTCATGCCCTGAGGCAAAAACTTCTACAAAAAATTTTAAAAATAAATAAACAAAAGAAATTAGAAGGAAATTTAAAAAACATGTTACTGGTTCTATCTTTTAATAACTTTAGTGTATTTCTGGTTTATTATATGTTTGGACACGACTTTAAATTCCATTTCCTCTCCCTTTTTTGTTCATGGGATCTGTATTTAAAGTGTATGAAAAATTAGGCTAACTACATATATCTTAGAGCTCAGCATTCTCAGAGAACTAGAATTATTAAACATGAAGAATCCCCGGAAGACTCCATTATGTGTAATTAACAGATAAACTGTCATCAGAATCAATAAAACGTGCTAAATGATTCAAACTTGTATATAATTAAGTGTCTGTTTTAGAGCTAGAGCTGTAACTTTTATTTTTTCCCCACATCCCACATTTCTCACAAGAATAATTATGGCAACCTTGTTAACCCTTTCTCTGCTGGATTGAATTAGATTTTCAAATTAGTCATTTGAGGTCATGGTTCACCTTCACAAATGTGAAAACTATTTCAGAACGCAATCATCTAAAGACATCATTTGCTTTTCAGCAGGGGAGTAGACTAGTTAAGGAAGCTTTACTGAAATGTCACTAGTACATTAAAAAAATCCTAAAAAGATAGTTTATTATAATTTCTTTATAGTGCTAGATTCAGTGTGTTTATATGGATTTCTTTTTGTTTGTTTTTTTTACATTTTTTTCTTTTGGAGAGGTTTTTGCTATAGGGTATGTGTGCTTGCCAGAAAGATAGAGACAGAAAGACAGAAAGGGAGAAATCACCCCCAGGGGGATGGCCACACTGAAATCCCTTCTTCTCCATTCTCCTCTCAGGATCTTGGGCATGCATGCACATGTGCCTGGCGTGAGTTTAAGTCACAGGGTCCGGGACTCAAACCGCAGCTGACTACATAGGAGTCTAGCAACATAGCCATTATGCAATTGCTGGTCCCTGTTTGTTTTTAATTGCCAGAGGGCATGTGTACTAGGCCAAAGAGAGGGAGGGAGGGAGAAGGCATCCCTTAATGGGGTATAGTCATTCCACAACTTTTCTCATTGTTTGTCCACCCGGTCAGAATTCTGGTCACATGTAAATAGATTTTCCTGGCATATCTTTAAGCCACCAGGATCAGGATTTGAACCATGGTCTGCCATGTGATATCTGCTTTTTTAACTACTAAACTGTGGGACCAGTCCTCATATAGAATTCTTAAGGTTTTCATCGTCAGCTTTCTTTTTCTCTTTTGGAAAATATGGGCTTTTTGTAGGTAAGATCAGAAGTTTAAACAACTTTACTCTGCAGCATTTTTCAAGATTGTATTTATTATTATGTTTTAATTTGACTAGAAAGAAAGTGAGAAAGCAAGCTGCCAAGTCTGAGACTTGAACTACAATCCTCCATGTCCAGCACCTTAACCACCACACCACCTACCTGTTCCTAAAATAATACCCTTAATAGATCAATTTCCATAATTGTTTACTGAATGATGAATAATTACATGAATGAGGCAATGAGTAAAATAACCAAGATTATAATGTGTTAAAAGAAACCTTCTTTGTCTCAGCCTTAGAAGGAAAAAACACATCTTAAATAATGGATCATGTGCACTAATTCCTATGTTCTAAGCAAGTATTAGAAATTATCTACTGTGAGCCAGCAGATGGCATAGTGCTTACATCACTGGACTCCCACATGGCTCACCATGGTTCAAGTCCTGGTGGCTTGACTCCCACTTGGCTCACCATGGTTCAAGTCCTGGTGGCTTGAAAATCATGCCAGGCCTGTGTGCACGCATGCCACAGATCCCAGAAGGAGAATGGCGAAGGGATTGTGGTATGGCTGTCCTCCTTGAGGGGTGATTTCTCACTTTCCCTCTCACTGTCTCTGTCTCTCTCTCTCTCTGGCAAGCGTACATGACGTATGGCAAAAACCTCTAAAAATAAAAAGGAAATTTGGTTTAGGGAAAAAAAATAGAGATTTGGGGAATGAACAAATCACAGCTTTGATCCTTAAAAAAGTTCAAGAGTACTGTTTACCTTTTCTACTCTAACTCCAAGGGTTAGTTATTGGTATGGTTGCTTACGTGTTTTTGTTTTGTCACAGACTCCATGCACATAGAAGATGTCGAAGCCGTTCAGAAGCTCCAGGATGTCTTACACGAGGCCCTGCAGGATTACGAGGCTGGCCAGCACATGGAAGACCCCCGTCGGGCTGGCAAGATGCTGATGACGCTGCCCCTGCTGAGGCAGACCTCCACCAAGGCGGTGCAGCATTTCTACAACATCAAACTAGAAGGCAAAGTCCCCATGCACAAACTTTTTTTGGAAATGCTGGAGGCCAAGGTCTGACTAAAAGCTTCCTGGGCCTTCCCATCCTGCACGTTGAAAAAGGGAAAATCAACCCAAGAGTGATGGCGAAGAAACTTAAGAGTTTAGTTCACAGCATCAAAAAAATCAACAAAGACTGCACTGATCATTTATAGCAGCAAGACTATGAAGCAGCTTTCAGATTCTTCCATATCTTCCTGATGAGTTTCTACTTTCTCTCTCATCTCCTTTCTTTACAAATTTCCCTTCCTCCTGATTTTTTTCTCCATCCCTTCTTCCCCTTCTCTCTCTCTCTCTCTCTCTCTCTCTCTTTTTTTTTTTTTTGCTTCCTTGATACCTGGCTTTTTCTTTTTCTCATTTCTTTCCTTCTTTTTTTCCCTTCCTTCTTCTTCTCTTTCTCTCTCTTGTTTATTTTTGCCCTTTTCTTCTAAAATTGTAACCCTCTGGTTGTAAGAAAACTTCTCTTCTCTTCTTTCCTCTCTCTTCCATTCCACGCCCTTCCCTTCCATTCCTTTTTCTGTCCTTTTCTTTCCTTCCTTCTGCTGCTGAACTTTTCAAAAAGGTCTCTAACAGAAGAGAGATGGAAGCCAGCCCTGCCAAAGGATGGGGATCCATAGTATGGATACCAGTGAACTTGAGAACCATAACGTCCCCAATGACTAAGGAATCAAAGCAAGAGAGCCAACGTACCTGAAAGTACAGTGCAACATAAGCGGATTGACTGAGTGCAGTATTAGATTCCACGGGAGCAGCCTCTAATTAGACAACTTAAGCAACGTTGCATCGGCTGCTTCTTATCATTGCTTTTCCATCTAGATCAGTTACAGCCATTTGATTCCTTAATTGTTTTTTCAAGTCTTCCAGGTATTTGTTAGTTTAGCTACTATGTAACTTTTTCAGGGAATAGGTTAAGCTTTATTCATTCATGCAATACTAAAGAGAAATAAGAATACTGCAATTTTGTGCTGGCTTTGAACACTTATGAACAATAATGAAGGACAAATGAATCCTGAAGGAAGATTTTTAAAAAAATGTTTTGTTTCTTCTTACAAATGGAGATTTTTTTGTACCAGCTTTACCACTTTTCAGCCATTTATTAATATGGGAATTTAACTTACTCAAGCAATAGTCGAAGGGAAGGTGCATATTCTCACGGATGCAATTTATGTTGTGTGCCAGTCTGGTCCCAAACATCAATTTCTTAACATGAGCTCCAGTTTTACCTAAATGTTCACTAACACAAAGGATTAGATTACACCTACAGTGGCTCTGAGCAGTCACGTGTATAAAAGCACTGCACATGGAATACAGATCCGTAGAATTAGCAGGAGTGCACCTCTCTACCTGGGAGGTGCAATTGCCATATGATTTCTAGCTGCCCTGGTGGTTAGGAATGAGATCCTGCCTGTTCGCAAAGCTACAGACCTTGTCTCAAAAGGAGCTGTGAGCCCGTTTTTCATGTAAGAGGCAATAAGGCAAATGCCAGAATTAAAATTAAAAAAAAAAAAAAATCAAAGACAGAAGATGCCTGACCAAATTCTAACACCAAATCCATATGAGTTTATTCATTTAGGAACATTTGTTTAAATTACTCTGCAGTTTTCACTAAGAGCGAAGCCAATATCTGTGCTTTTTTCAACCTGTGTTGTCACAGCATGAAAGTCAGTCAGGTTCCAGACTGTTAAGAGGTGTAATCTAATGAAGAAATCAATTAGATGCCCCCGAAATCTACAGTCGCTGAATAACCAATAAACAGTAACCTCCATCAGATGCTATAGCAATGGACCAGTGTTAGTAGCTGCTCCCTGTACTATGTGAAGAGTCTTATTCTATGTACACAGATGTAATTAAAATTGTAATCCTAACAAACAAAAAGAAATGTAGTTCAGCTTTTCAATGTTTCATGTTTGCTGTGCTTTTCTGAACTTTATGTTGCATTCAAAGACTGTTGTCTTGTTCTTGTGGTGTTTGGATTCTTGTGGTGTGTGCTTTTAGACACAGGGTAGAATTAGAGACAATATTGGATGTACAATTCCTCAGGAGACTACAGTAGTATATTCTATTCCTTACCAGTAATAAGGTTCTTCCTAATAATAATTAAGAGATTGAAACTCCCAACAAGTATTCATTATGAACAGATACACATCAAAATCATAATAATATTTTCAAAACAAGGAATAATTTCTCTAATGGTTTATTATAGAATACCAATGTATAGCTTAGAAATAAAACTTTGAATATTTCAAGAATATAGATAAGTCTAATTTTTAAATGCTGTATATATGGCTTTCACTCAATCATCTCTCAGATGTTGTTATTAACTCGCTCTGTGTTGTTGCAAAACTTTTTTGGTGCGGACTCGTTTCCAAAACTATTGCTACTTTGTGTGCTTTAAACAAAATACCTTGGGCTGATGTTTCATCAGCTCAGAGCTAGGAATAATGTGTATCTATCATTAGCTATATGGGACTATATTGTAGATTGTGGTTTCTCAGTAGAGAAGTGACTGTAGTGTGATTCTAGATAAATCATCATTAGCAATTCATTCAGATGGTCAATAACTTGAAATTTATAGCTGTGATAGGAGTTCAGAAATTGGCACATCCCTTTAAAAATAACAACAGAAAATACAACTCCTGGGAAAAAAAAAAGGTGCTGATTCTATAAGATTATTTATATATGTAAGTGTTTAAAAAGATTATTTTCCGGAAAGTTCGTGCAGGGTTTAAGTTGCTACTATTCAACTACACTATATATAAATAAAATATATACAATATATACATTGTTTTCACTGTATCACATTAAAGTACTTGGGCTTCAGAAGAAAGAGCTAATCAACTGAAAACATGAGAGGGAGTTATGTTAAAAGAAGGAGATAGAATTTTTAGTTTTCAGTGTAAGTGACTCTCAGCATTACAAAAGAACAAATCATCTCACCAATAGGAAACAAAACGAAAATGTAACTCTAAAAGAACTGCACCGGCTTTAGGGCAAATGCTCATCTTCATCCTCTCTGGAGGGAGGTTTTCTCAAGTTTTAAGCAAGACCATTTACTTAATGTGAAGTTTTGGAAAGTTATAATGGTGTATGTTTGAGTCATATGATTTTAATTTTTACTTTGCTTCATTTAGGTTTGTTCTTATTTAAAGCAATAGGATTGTGTGACTCCTTATAGTTACACCTTGTGTTTCAATCAGATCAGATTGTTGTATTTATTCCACTATTTTGCATTTAAATGATAACATAAAAGATATAAAAAATTTAAAACTGCTATTTTTCTTATAGAAGAGAAAATGGGTGTTGGTGATTGTATTTTAATTATTTAAGCGTCTCTGTTTACCTGCCTAGGAAAACATTTTATGGCAGTCTTATGTGCAAAGATCGTAAAAGGACAAAAAATTTAAACTGCTTATAATAATCCAGGAGTTGCATTATAGCCAGTAGTAAAAAAAAAATAATAATAATAATAAAACCATGTCTATAGCTGTAGATGGGCTTCACATCTGTAAAGCAATCAATTGTATATTTTTGTGATGTGTACCATACCGTGTGCTCCAGCAAATGTCCATTTGTGTAAATGTATTTATTTTATATTGTATATATTGTTAAATGCAAAAAGGAGATATGATTCTGTAACTCCAATCAGTTCAGATGTGTAACTCAAATTATTATGCCTTTCAGGATGATGGTAGAGCAATATTAAACAAGCTTCCACTTTTGACTGCTCTTTCGGATTGTGTTTCTTTTTTTCCCCCCACTAAAGAACCAAATCAATAAACACTGCCCTTTGTTGCTTCCATTCAAAGAGTATCTCTGAGTACCTGTTCCCTAAAAATAAAGAAGGAGTTTAAATAAGAGCTATATAAAGGCTTGTCAGAATGAATTCGAGGGTGCCAAGAGACATTTTGCATATTTAAGAGTATGCAAAGTGTCTCATGGCACATTAGAATTCATTCTGACAAGCCTTTATATAGCTCTTATTTAATCTTAAAGCATCTCCACATCATCCTGCATTACTCAAAATCATCGCCTCTATGTCAATGTCATAACAGAAAACTTTCCCCCTATTTTAAGATCATATTAAAACCTGCTAGAGATACCTATTATTTCCCTCCATCCACAATTAAATCAGGCACTTGCACCGAGCTCTTCAGCAAGCTGCAGGTTTTATGGAGCAGCTGTGAAGTTGCTGACCAGATTTCCTGAATGGAAAGTCAACAGCAGAGTTTGTACATCAGTGTGAATGGGGCGGGGGAGAAGGGGAGGGATTTGGGGGAGCTGTCTTCATATTCAAGAGGGTTAAACTGCACCGCTGACAGCAAATGGCCTTCCTTTGCCTTTTACACTTGGAGAGGTTATAGCCCTTGCTGCTCAGGGTCAAGTTGTAGCTTCCACTGGACCCTCCTGAAGCCATCACCGAAGTGCTAATATGTGCTTTCTTGGCTTCTCTGCCTATCTTGAGAGTGTTTTGTCATTGCGTTTGCCCACCGTATTTCTCACCTTTCAGAGGTGGCTGGTTCTCTAGAGAAGCAAGCTGATGACACAAAAGCCACTAAACTGAATCGGTTGTAGGAGCATGAGATTACCTAAATCGCTAAGCTGCACTAGCTAGTGAGACAGCTCTGCGTCCTGTCTTCCTATTTTAATGTCCTTTGCATGGCAACAACTCCACACAGAATCTGAGGTGTTTTGCTTTTGATACGTTGCGAGCCCTTGGGTGGAGCTGAAACAATTTCAGACAAATCTAAAAAGGAAAAATCATGTCTGTACTCTTCCAATGAGGATTTCACTTAAAAATATATTTTAGGTCTGATGCTATAGTGCAGTGCTTTACCTCAGAGAAAGTGACATTTCCCCCATGGCCAATCAGGGTTCACTTTCCAGTCCTGGAGGGCATGCACACATACGCCCAGGATCCTGATAGGGTGCACAGTTTGAGGAAGGGGGATTGCAGTGCGGCCAGGCCCTGTCGGGAGTATTCTCTCTCTCTTTCACCCTTTTTTTTCATTCATTTACATACACCCTCTGGCATAAAAATACAAACATATATGTTACACACACACAGTTGAAAACTCAGATACCAGAATAATTTAAAATTGTAAGAGGGCAACTTTTTTGGCATTGATATACTTATCACAGTGCCTCAGATGTGAAAGGAAATAACAAAGTTGGTTGTTGCTCATTTTAGTATTGTAGCATGTTGTGTTTCTCAATATATACAAAAATAACTCGGACACATAGTTTTATATATATGTTTTAAGGGATCACTCTTACATCCTTAGTTTATAAACTTATTTACTTTTTGTTTATTTTTAGCTAGTGGTTCCCAAACATGTCTGCATATTGAAAGCACCTGGAGAGTGTCAAAAATTCCTGATGTTCATCTCCCCCCACCCCCAACCACCACCAAAAACTGTGATTTCATTGGTCTGAGATGGGGCCTACGTTTTGGAATGTTTAAACAAGAACTCCAGGAGATTGTGATGTGAAGCCAAGATGAGGAAGCCACTGCTTTAAATGCTTCTACTTTTCTCTAGTAAAACAGGAACGTCCTTGGACATAACTTCCATACATTGACTATGAATTTTTGATGAGGGTTTTAGAACTTTTCAAATATCAAGACAAGAAGGTAACTATTTATTTAACTTAATAAAGCCAATGAAATATTCTGTTTGTTTGACTTCCCCTTTCCCCCTCCATCTCTGCCTGTCCTGTCCCCATCTTTCCCTCAAACATTTGGAGAGCATATGTTATTTGATGACTCCCTGGTCTTGTGGGCTGGTTATGCCACTATATAAAAATGAAGACACCTGCTCAAAACGGTTGTGGAGAATATCTCATCATCTTTCTCTCTCTCTTTTTTTTTTTGGATCCTGCTCATTTGGCCCTGTAAGGTTCTTTAATATTAATTGAAGAGTGGTTCAAAATTCCTGTTTCTCCCTACTAAAAGACAAGAGCGTAACCAAATTTGAAAATGTTGATTTCTTGGAATGCCTTCTCTTACCTTTTCTTTTCCAAGTGGTGGATTTAGATGAGTGGGAGAAAAAGAGATTGAACTGAAATAGAAAAATTTCATTCGTAACCAACTTGCGGTATACTTTGCTTATTATAAATTTTACTTTGGGATTAACCTAAGAAAGAAAAGACAGAGATACTTAAGATTTTCATTGCATCTACAATGATTTACCTACTGAGTGGATATTTCCATAGTCCAATAGATACTGAAGTGTTTAAGGCAAGGTGTCTGGCCCTTTTGAATCTCTAGGTCTAGCTTTTATGCCCCTTGGTGGTGTGGAAAAAGCAAAATGAAACAAGTAGCAGTAGATTGATGGAGCACTGCATCTTATTTATAAAACAAAATAGAAAAGAAAGGAATTTCAAAATATAATCCTTTCCCAGGAGTATTTGTCTTGTTCTCCATGAAGTTAAAGGTCTGAAATAATGTGCCCATCAGGGGCTCAATGTTGCATGTCCATGCCAGTTGGTCCAAGGGCTTGTTATGATGGTAATGACCTACTGAAACGTGAGCTTGGATTGCAACAATACAATTGCTACCAGCTCACCCGCTGGGAGAAATATTTTATTATTGTCAAATGTCCTCCATAGAGATTTGTTTTGCCTGTTCCTGTTTAAATTAAATTCAAAGCAGAACTGCATTACTGTTTCTCTGGAGTATATTTCAGATAAACAACTAGTCTCAAAATTTAGGATTCCTGGCTAGTTCAAATTTGTTTATTAGCAGAAAAATTACAATAGGTGACAACATAGCTGCGGGAATATTATGATTATAGCCACATGAGAGATATACATACTGAAACCATGACCTAAAAGCCAGACTCTCTTTTTCATTACAGATGGAAGCCAGATTAATAACAAACTACTCTATATACCTCAAAAAAAAAGTTGTACCAGGGCACTAATGTTATACCTCAAAAAAAAAGTTGTACCAGGGCAAAAACATTGCCATACATGCCACAGAATTTGGGGTATAATAAACTTTAGAAATGTTTTAAATTTTTTAAGAGAATTATTCATTTAATTTATTATTATTTTAATTATTATTTTTTAAATTTTCTGTAGGGCACACACACTCATTAGAGAAGGACAGAGGGAGAGAGAAAGAGAGAGAAAGTAAGCCACCAGGTCTGGGACTCAAACCATGATTAACCATGTGGGAGTCCAACACCTTAGCCACCATCTGACCTGCTAACGCATGCTTTTAAATTTAAGAATATAAACCAAATATGTATGTCTATGTGTGTGAAATATTTTTTAAAAAAACATCAGAATGGTACATAAAGCAGAGAAACCCAAAGCGTGAATAAAATGTCCTTAAGCAGAATATAAGAAGACATCAACATGTTCACCAAAGGAAAAAAATTCAATCTGAGTTTATTTTGGTGCAAAAAAAAAAAAATCATTGAAATCCATGTATAGGATTTTTTCTCATATTCGTTTTCCATGAACTTATTGAGAAATCCTTATAGAACTTTTCCAGCATTATTTTTAGGAAGAATGAAAAAGAATTCCATGGAGTAGATGTAATTATTTGACTAATTTTGTCAGAGGCCCTATTTTGTAGCTTTCACAAAGAATTCCGAAAGAGTGACATTTCTGTCAATACAAATTGTGTTAGATGCAGTCAAATGAGACTAGATCTTTAGTCTACAAAAATAAAAAACAGAAACAAAATGCCTGTTACCTTTGTGAAAATAATAGTGGCTTATATGTTTCAGAATGGGATGAACTTCAGAGAACTGGTTTTAGAATATGCACACGTTGGGAGGGTCTTAAAAAGGGCCTAACAGAAAAACATTTCAGACTATCAGGAGCATTAAATCACACTGTTCGCACTCCAATTCAATCTGCCATGCTCAGTCAAATTTCACAGTTTTGTTAGGAAGTGAAGAACTGTCTGCTATTAAAAAAAAAAGAAAAGAAAAGAAAAAGAAAAAAACAATTTCCAAATGAAGGTTTGTAGCTCTGCAAGATTTGGCTTTTTCCCTAAAAATATGCGATGTCATATCATTAAAAATGGAAAACACAAGATTAATGTTAAAGTCGTGCGAGTCCTTTTATAGTAGTCTTTCTGAGATTCTTTATCTCCACTAGACTTCTGTTTCGCCTTGGACTTCCTTTTATGGAAAAAAAAAAGAATTGACTAGCCCTAATGTATCAACTTTATTCATGCTTATAAATAGAAGAAACAGAATCTATAGTTTAAAATGTATGTATAAGGAACCAATCTCTTCCTCCTCAGAAATAAATATGTAATTGAGAGTAATTTCTGGAATGGGTAACAAGCAAATGGATGTTAAATATGTGGTGTTTTTGTGTTTCGTTTTGTTTCTTTTGCTATAGGACACATGCTCTTACTGAAGAGAGAGAGCGGGAGAATAAGAAAACGTCATGTCAGGGTGGCCACGTCACAATCCCTTCTCCTCCGTACCACGTGCTGGCCCAAACATAAGGATGTTTCTACTCACGGGAAATTCTATGGCACACGACTGACTTTAGTTTTATAGGATGTGGTAATACTAAAACAGGCTAGGGAAAATGATAAAGGGAAATAGTACACTGCACTATTTACATGCATGAACTTTGAATTTTTATACGTAAGTTCAAATCCCAGCTTTGCCACTAACCTGTTGTGTGTAAAGCTTATTCTGCTTAGATAATAGTGGTGAAAGTACTATAAAAGGGCTGTTGTTAGAATTAACTTAGATAATTTAAGGAATTATTTTGTTCCTATGTTTACTATGTTGAAAATTTGATTCCCCTTCCTTCTTTCCTCCCTCCCTCCTCCTTTCTCTATTTCCCTCTCTTTCTTCCTTCTTTTCCTTTCTGTTTTTCTCTTCTTTCTTTTGTTTTTAGATTTTTGTTTTTTCTTTTTTTTCATCTTTCCCAAGACAGCCTAGATAAGTTTCCAACATAATCCAATTGAAACTCAGATAAAGATATTAGGGCAAGGGGAAAAGGTAGGTATTTGGGCCCCAGGGGTTCAGTAGACCCTCTCTCTTGAAGAGAGCCTCTCTTGAATAATCGAGAAAGTGTGTAGCATTGGAGATGACTTGGCAATACTGCAGATTTGGCCAGAAACTAGGCATGGGCCTAGCTGTGTGCCGGGCTCTGGGCTAAGTCCTTTGAATGCCTCATAAAGTTTAATATTCTCAGTGGCTTTAAGAAGTAGATGCTATTAATATGCCCATTTTATACTTAAGGAAAAGGAGGCTCAGAGAAGGTAAGGAACTTGTCCAAGGACACTACCGTTAGTGCACTAATCAGTTCAACTTGAATCCAGTTTGTCTAACTCCAGAGCCTAATATCTTAAGACATAAACCTTTATTTATCAGTTTCTTAAAATTCTGGAATAGATAATACTTTTTATCTTGCTTTGGATGTGTGCGACACAGAGTTGAATTAATTCTGTCACTTAAAAAATACTGCCACATCCCCTGATCTCACTTTTGCTCTTTTCTCCACCATAAGTCTCCTTTGGAATCCTTGAAAATCTATTGTACAATGGTTTGTGTGTATAAGACTTTTAATATACAGAAGTAGTGCTGTTTTGAATATCTTATTCTGTGCCTTTCTCTCTCTTTTTTTTTTTTTTTTTTTTTTTTGTTTTT
>NW_006159982.1:3009055-3044827 GCF_000334495.1 Tupaia belangeri chinensis | reverse complement strand
GCAAATGGATGTTAAATATGTGGTGTTTTTGTGTTTCGTTTTGTTTCTTTTGCTATAGGACACATGCTCTTACTGAAGAGAGAGAGCGGGAGAATAAGAAAACGTCATGTCAGGGTGGCCACGTCACAATCCCTTCTCCTCCGTACCACGTGCTGGCCCAAACATAAGGATGTTTCTACTCACGGGAAATTCTATGGCACACGACTGACTTTAGTTTTATAGGATGTGGTAATACTAAAACAGGCTAGGGAAAATGATAAAGGGAAATAGTACACTGCACTATTTACATGCATGAACTTTGAATTTTTATACGTAAGTTCAAATCCCAGCTTTGCCACTAACCTGTTGTGTGTAAAGCTTATTCTGCTTAGATAATAGTGGTGAAAGTACTATAAAAGGGCTGTTGTTAGAATTAACTTAGATAATTTAAGGAATTATTTTGTTCCTATGTTTACTATGTTGAAAATTTGATTCCCCTTCCTTCTTTCCTCCCTCCCTCCTCCTTTCTCTATTTTCCTCTCTTCCTTCCTTCTTTTCCTTTCTGTTTTTCTCTTCTTTCTTTTGTTTTTAGTTTTTTGTTTTTTCTTTTTTTTCATCTTTCCCAAGACAGCCTAGATAAGTTTCCAACATAATCCAATTGAAACTCAGATAAAGATATTAGGGCAAGGGGAAAAGGTAGGTATTTGGGCCCCAGGGGTTCAGTAGACCCTCTCTCTTGAAGAGAGCCTCTCTTGAATAATCGAGAAAGTGTGTAGCATTGGAGATGACTTGGCAATACTGCAGATTTGGCCAGAAACTAGGCATGGGCCTAGCTGTGTGCCGGGCTCTGGGCTAAGTCCTTTGAATGCCTCATAAAGTTTAATATTCTCAGTGGCTTTAAGAAGTAGATGCTATTAATATGCCCATTTTATACTTAAGGAAAAGGAGGCTCAGAGAAGGTAAGGAACTTGTCCAAGGACACTACCGTTAGTGCACTAATCAGTTCAACTTGAATCCAGTTTGTCTAACTCCAGAGCCTAATATCTTAAGACATAAACCTTTATTTATCAGTTTCTTAAAATTCTGGAATAGATAATACTTTTTATCTTGCTTTGGATATGTGCGACACAGAGTTGAATTAATTCTGTCACTTAAAAAATACTGCCACATCCCCTGATCTCACTTTTGCTCTTTTCTCCACCATAAGTCTCCTTTGGAATCCTTGAAAATCTATTGTACAATGGTTTGTGTGTATAAGACTTTTAATATACAGAAGTAGTGCTGTTTTGAATATCTTATTCTGTGCCTTTCTCTCTCTTTTTTTTTTTTTTTTTTTTGTTTTTTTTTTTTTCGCCTTGGGCACCTTCTTGCTCTAGCCAGACAAGAGAGAGAGACAGAGAGAGGGGGGAAAGTGCAAAATCATCTCCTGGAGGAGATGGTCATGTCAGAATCTCTTCTCTCTTCCTGGGATCTTGGGCATACACACGCGTGTTCCCATGATTTTAAAACCACCATGTCTGGGACTCAAACTGTGGTCTGCCATGTGGATGTCCAACACCTTAACTTCACACCACCTGGTGTTCCGTTTTTTACTCTATATTAGAATTTTATTTTCCTTCTGTTTTAGGAAGAAATCTGAAATGTAGTCAACTATGGAAGGTATACATCTAGTTTTGTCCATTCTCCTTGTGATAAAAGATAAGGTTGCTTTCAATTCTAGAATAAAATCATGCTACAATTACCATATCCGGATGTTTTCCCTTATGTATCAATGAAATCTTTCTTTTTGAATATATGTCCAGGAGTGAGGTTTCTGGGTCATTGACAATTTATATATTCATTTTTTTTTTTTGGAGAGATTTTCACTGTAGGGCGCGTGCGCTCGCCAGACAGACAGAGAGAGACATAGAGACAGAAAGTGAGAAATCACCCCCCAGGGGGGATGGCCATGCCACAATCCCTTCTTCTCCATTCTCCTCTCGGGATCTTGGGCACGCACGCACACGCGCCCGGCGTGAGTTTTAAGCCACCGGGTCCGGGACACGAACCGCGGTCGACTACGTGGGATTCCAGCGACATAGCCATTACGCTAACTGCTGCTTCCCTATTCATTTTCACTTTAGAAATTATCCTATAGAATTAGATTAGTTTAACTCTCACTAACAGTGTATTTGAATTTCGTTTTTCCTCAGTAACAGGTAAGTTTATCTTATTCTGAAATTTTTCCTAATTTGACTCTTTAAAATGTGGCATTGTTTTGATTTACGCTTCCTTGAGCATCTTTTCTTCCTGCTGAAGCTGTCTGTGAATTGTCTCTTGATACGCTTTGCTCTTTTCTCTGTTGGGTTTCCTATTATTTTCTTGTTCATTTGCAGGAGTTCTTTGTATATTCTAGATATTGATTCCTGTCAGTTTCGGTTTCGCAAATGTCTTTTCCTAGCCTGTCACGCATCAAATAACTTTGACCTTTGTCGTTATTGAGCAGAAATTACTAACTTTGATAAAGTCATATTCACCAATTTTACCCTTATGGTTTCAGAATTTGAAATATTTTCTTTTAATTTTTTGCAATTACCTTATAATTTAAATTTCACATGTATGTGTTCTTTAATCCAATTTGGATGTTTTTAAGGGGTATAAAATTCTGTTTTATTTCCCAGCTCCTTCACTTTACATCAATTTCATATCTACATCCTACCAAATTATCATATGTAAAGAAGCTTATTTCTAGGCGCTTCGTTCTGTCCTTTGGACAATTTATTTGTTACTGCCCTAATACCATATTATTTTATTAGTGTGGCTCTGTAGCTTGCCTTAATGTTAATGTCTGATAGAGTGTATCTTCTACCCATGTCCATATACCCTGTCTTACTGTTCACATTCTCAGTTACTTGGGAAGTTTTATTCTTTTTCATAAATTTCGAAACCTTTTCCAAGTTCTCAAAATGATTCTCCTAAAAATATTATTGGAATTTTAATGTACAAATTAATTTGGAGAAAATTTATATTATGTATTTTTCATATAGTCTCTTCTTCTATTTCCTTAATAGAGATTTTTTTAAATTATTCCCTTAAAGTCTCATGCTTTCTTTGAGTCAGTTATGGGATATTTAAAATATTTGAGTCAATAACTGAATATTTTAAAGTTTGGAAATTACAACTTACTTTTATTAGTAAGATTTTTTTTTAAATAGTAGTAAGCTTTATAAGTATATTATATTAGTAAGTTGTTCTAATCATTTGCTTATAGTCCTGGATTTTCTATGGGAATGATTCATACTTCCTCTAAATTCAGATTGCAAACTGATCAGTTCATTTTGGGGTCCATCTATTACATTATTATAAATAGTTGAGAGCAATTAACTCATGTCTTTAGATGTTGACTATAAACCATCAATCCTCAGTTTATAAATTCATTAGATTCATTCTTTTTTCCATTCCAGATTACTGAAAGTAACACTTTCACAAATAGGTTGCCAATATATAACATAGATTGCTATCTATGGAAATGTATTAGACTCTCCAATTACAATTGTTGATATACTTCTGTATTTGTCTATTTTGGGTCTATGTCATCAGTTACATGTATGTTCATTGTCAGTGTGACATTTTAATGGTCATTTTATTTAACGGCAGCATAGGTTCAACTCTAATATATAATCCTAAACTATTTTCTAGAGTGGTTGTACCAACATGCTTTTCTGTTAACAGTGTGGAAGAGTTTCTAAAAAGAAATGTATTGTATATTACTAAATTTTGATCATTGTAATGACTATGTAGTAGTATTTCACAATGGCTTTCACTTTTATTTCCCTGAAGATTAATACTGAACACTTTTTTTCCCTTTTATTAGCCATTTGGATATGTTTTCTATAAAGTTTCTTTTCAAGTCAATTGCCTTTTTGCATTTCTGATAGTCTATGCTTATTGATTTCTAGACACTCAATATACCCTTGGTATGATCCAGTTTTAAGCAAAGAATTTTTCTTATTCTGTGACTTGAACTGTCACTCTCTTAATGGTATTTTTTATGAAGAAGTTCTTATGATCTAAGTTATCAATCTTTTTCTGTACATTTAGTGCTTTAATTTCACTTTTTAAATCTTCCCCTTCTTTGAGGTTATAAAAATATGTTCAAGTATTATTTTCAAGAGTTTTGTGTTTTAACCTTCTTTTAAATTTTCAAATAACCTGGAGTGTTTTTGTTTGTTTGTTTGTTTTAATGTATGACAGGAAACAGAATTTTTTTTCCAAGATGGGTATCTGGTTGTCTAAATACTCTTTAATATTGGAAAGATGGACCATTCCATAGTACAACCCTGAAGTGTCAGCTTTGCCATCCATGGGTCTTTTCCGGACTCCCTCTTCTGTTCTAGTTATTGATCAATCTTTGTACCAAGTACGTTGTGCCAAGTCTACTCGTGTTTTAGATTTTTTTTCTCTGCTACAGCGCAGGTGTGCTTGCCGGAGAAACAGAGACATTAAGTGAGAAATCACTCTCCAGAGGATATGGCCACACTACAATCTCTTCTCCATTCTCCTCTCAGGATTTTGGACACACACACACATGTGCTTGGTGTGAGTCTTAAGGCATGGTCTCAAACCATTGTTGACTACATAGGAGTCCAATGACATAACCATTATACTATCTGCTGGTTCCCCCAAGTCTACACATTCTTAATTACTTCCTAAAATACTCATGATAAGGCTTGATAACTGACAGAGCAATTCCTCTTCACTGTTATCTTTCCCCAAAACATCTTGGCTTTAGCATTTCTTTATAAAATATAGAATCATCTTGTCAATTTACACACACATAAATATACACATGTATTAATATTTTAATTGGAGTGGCATTGATTCTATGGAACAATTTGTAGAAAAATCATATATGTTCCACCAAGACTTTCTATTCATGGGCATGTTATATCCCTCAATTTTATTTAGGTTTTCTTAAAATTTTGATAATTCCATAAAATAGCCTCTTAAAAATATCTTGTATTCTTAGCTGTTTAATTTTTATGTTCTGTGTTTTGCTGATATATAATTAAAATTGATTTTACATATTGACTTTGCATCCAGCAATCTGGATAAACTCACCTATTAATTCTATCTGTGGGTTATTCTGATATTTTTACATACACAATTATATTAATCAGACATAATTACTGCTTTATTTTCCCTCTCAACCTTTATATCTTTAATTTTTTTGGTCTTTGTCTTATTACACTTGCAATGACCTTCAGTCCATGTTGAATAAACTGAAGCTGGGTCCTCTTGGCAACATAGTTTCAATTTGTTTGTTTGCTTTTTGTTTGAGAGGTTTTGGCCTTAGGGCATATAAGCTTATGGGAGAAAGAAAGACAGAGACAGTGAGAGGGAAAGTGCAAAATCACTTACCAGGGTAGATGACCATACCAAAATCCTTTTTCCTCCATTCTCCTCCAGGGATCTTGGGCATGCACCCACATGCACCTGGAGTGAGTTTCAAGGCACTAGGTCAAGGACTCACAGTGCAATAAGACATGTGGAGTGCAGCAACGCAACAGTTGCACCATCTATTGACCCTATAGTTCTAAGGCTCAACCTACTCATCCTGAAATACAAAAGGTGCATGTGTAAGTGCCCAAAAATCTGATGGCCTGGAGGACTGAAAAAAGGGGATTGTAGCATGACCAGACCATGAGGGGAATGCTCATCCCTCTTTCTCTCTGTGTCCCTTCTCATATGTGTGGTTTCTATATTGAATAAAGAAAGAGAAAAATAAATAAGAAAAAAAAAGAAAAAGCCTTCACCTTTCACCATTCAGTTTGACATAAGTTCCTTACAGGTACCATTTAAATTTTAAATTTTCTTTCTTTTCCACTCATTGCTAAGAATTTTTATCATGTGTAGATTTAAAATTTTATCAGAAAGCTTTCTTGCATCTATTGAAATATTCTACTATTTTCTTATTTATTTTGACAAGGTGACAACTTATTTTAATCACGATTGTAACATAAAACTAAGTTTTATTCTTGAAATAAATCTAACAATCAAGGTAGCATATTAATTTCTACATAATGCTGAATTTGGTTTGCTTGTATATTAACAATTTTTCCATCTGTGTTTATGAATGAGAAAATCCTATCATTTTCTTTTTTCATAATACAATCATCAGATTTTGATATAAAGGTTGTCACAAAACAAGTTGGGAGAACCACGTCTCTAATTCTCATTTCTGTGGAATAAATTGCATGAGATAGGTGTTAATATTGGTTAATGCACGATAGAATTGGCCAGGGAAACAGTGTGTTTCCTCTAGGTAAAGTTATTTACTTGCGAAATAGTTTGGAAACAATTACAGCACACACTCCATTTTTTACCAAGCTAATTAACGTATGCATTACCTCGCATGATTATCTTTGTGTGTGTGTGTGTGTGTGTGTGGTCAGCGTGCTTCCATCTACTCTCTGAGCAATTTTCAGAATAGAATACTTTGTTATCACTATAGTCACTGTGTTGCAGAATAAATTTCTTGAAGGTCATCTCCTATCTTACTGAAATTTTGTGTCCTTTGGTCAGGAGCTCCCCAGTAACCACCACTCTGCCCTGTGCTTCTGTGAGTTCGGCTGTTGCAGATTCCACACGTACTTGAGATCATGCACTGATCACACCTGCAAAGACCCTTTTTCTGAGTAAGGCAACACTCACAGGTCCCTGAAATTAGGACCTGGTATCTTGAGGGCTATTATATTGCCTACTATAGTGATGTTCCCTTTTACATCTCTCTCTTTTTTTTTTTAAGAATTATTTTATTTAACTTTTATTTTTTATTTATTTTATTTGACCAGAAAGGGACAGAGTGAGAGAGGTCACAAGCAAGAGAGAGAGAGAGAGAAAGAGAGAGAGAGAAAGTGAGAAAGCAAGCCACCAGGTCTGGAACTCAAACTGAGGTCAGCCTTGTGGGAGTCCAGTGCCCTTAACCACCATGTCACCTGCTGGCCTCCCTTTTTCATTTCTAACTCTGGCTATTTGTATACCCTTCTCTTTCTTTTTAAACAGATTTATTGAGATATAATTCAGACATCTTACATGGCAGCTCTTTACAATGTACAATACAATAGCTTTTAGTATGCACACAGAATTGTGTAATCACCACTCTGAGCTTTAGTTTTTTTTGTTTTTGTTTTGTTTTGTTTTTGCTATAGAGCCTGTGCTCTTGCCAGGGGGAGACATAGGGAGAAATAAAGAAGAAAGAAAGAAAGAAGAAAGAAAAAGAAGAAAGAAAGAGAGAAAGAAAGAAAGAAAAGGAAAGAAGAGAAAGAAAAAGAAAGAAAGAAGGAAGGAAGGAAAGAAAAAGAAAGAGAGAAAGCACTCCTGGGGTGGGGTGTGGGGGGCGGGGGATGGCCATGCAGCAATCCTTTCTCCTTCATTCTCTTCTCAAGATACATTCATGTATCTGTGCCCAGTGTGCTTTTCCAATCATGGGGTCTGGGACTTGAACCGCACAGTCATTCCTATGAGATCTAGCCACCTTAACCACCATGCTATCAACTGACCCAATTTTCAAACATTTTTATCACCCCAGAAAGAAATCTTATATCTCTGAGCAATCACTTCTCAAATCCCCCAGCCCTCTAGCCACTGGAAACTATTCATTTACTTTCTGTTTTTATGGATCTGCCTATTACAGACATTTCCTAGACATGAATTGCATAATGTGTGGCCTTTTATGACCGTACTTCTCCCTTTAAGAAGATGTTTTTGAGGTTCATCCATCCTATAGCATGCATCAGTACTGCATTTTATGGCTAAATTAGATTTCAGTGTGCAAAGATACCAGGTTTCACTTATCCACTTGCAGTAGATAGACATTTGGATTGATGTGATTTCAAGCTACTCTGAATAAAGCTACAGTGAACCTTCAGGTATGCGCTTTAGCGTGGATATATGTTTTCATTTTTCTTACTCAGTCTCTCCACGGTTTTGAATTTTAGATTTTTCTTCAAAGAAAAACTTTGGATTTGTTGTCCTATATTATATGATTGCTGCTATCTTCATTTCTATTCTTTAGCCTTCATTATTCATTCCTTAGACTCATTTGTATCTTATGTTTTAAAAGTCTTTGACTTAGGTGCTTACTCATTAGTTTCTTTCTTTCTTTCTTGCTAAAGGGTGTGTGCGCTCACCAGAAAAATGACACAGGAAGAAAAAGAGAAGGAAACTGGGAAATCACCCCCAGGGGGAATGGCCACACCACAGTCCCTCCTTTTCCATTCTTATATTGGGATTTGGGGTATACATACACACGTGCCTGGTGCGATTTTCAGCTGTGGAATCAGCCATGTGGGATCCAGCCACCTTAACCTCCTTGCCACCTGCTGGCTCAATTTCTATCTTTTCTTCTTTTTGGAAGTATGCTTTGAAATTTCCTCAATGACAGCCTTTGGTTCTGCCGTATTGTTGTTTTGCCTAGAGAAGTCATCACTCAGCATTCCTACAGAATGGGCCTTACTCATTTTGCTGTTTGCTTGTCTCCCCTCATAGAAGGTAAGCTCTATGAAGCAGGGTTTTGTCAGTTGTGTTCAGCACTGTGTGACATGTATCTAGAACCATGTCTTTTCTACAGACTGAAGTCTAACTATTGAGAGGCCATCATGCACTGGAAACTGTGGAACCTGGGGAAGGGTGTGAAAAAGCAGGCATATTTCCCACTTTGGCATGGTTTGGGGTTGGAGAACAGGCTTTGAGTTTAAGATGAAAACTATACTTTTTGTGGCTATGATAAATTTACCTAGGAATAACACTAACCAAGGAAGTCAAAGACCTCTATAAGGAAAACTATGGAATTCTTTAAAAATAAATTTTAAAATGACACAAAAAACTGGGAGGACATCCCATGTTCCTAGATTGGGAGAATTAATATAATCAAAATGGCAATCCTACCCAAATTAATGTACATATTAATGCAATCCCTATCAATTACAAGATACATTCTTCACAGATCTAGAAAAGACAATTACAGGATACGGAGTCATAAAAGACAACATATTGCCAAATAAATCCAATGCAAAATGAGTGAAGTGGGTGCCATCTCACTGCTTGACCCAAAAATATATTATAAAGCTGTGATAATCAAAACAGCATGGTATTGACACAAAAACAGACATTAGGACAAATAGAACAGAGTAGAGATCCTGAAAATAAATCCCAAAACATATGGCCAACTGAGCTTTGACAAAAGGGACCAGTCAATCCGGTGTGAAAAGGAAAACCTCTTTACAAATGGTGCTGGAAAAACTGGGTATCCACCTGCAGAAAGATGAATCTGAACCCCTATCTGTCACCATTAACAAAAATCAACTCAAAGTGGATCAAAGATCTGGGACCAGCAGTTAGTGTAAAGGCTATGTCACTGGACTCCCACATAGTCGACCGCGGTTCAAGTCCCAGACCCGGTGACTTAAACTCACGCCAGGTGCGTGTGCGTGCGTGCCCAAGATCCAGAGAGGGGAATGGAGGAGAAGGGATTGTGGTGTGGCCATCCCCCCTGGAGGGTGATTTCTCACTTTCTGCCTCTCTGTCTCTCTCTGTCTGTCTGGCTAGCACACACGCCCTATAGCAAAAACCTCTCAAAAAAAGAAGGAAAAAAAAAGTGGATCAAAGATCTAAACCTGAGACTTCAAACTATAAAACTACTGGTGGAAAATACTGAGAAAACTCTGGAAGACTTTCTTAAGCAAGACTCCCAAAGCACAGGCAATAATCCCCAAAATAGACAAGTAGGATTACATTAGATTAAGAAATTTCTGCACAGTAAAGGACACAGTAACTAATGTGAATCTACAACCTTTATAATGGGAGAAAAATTTTGTCAACTATGCCTCAGAAAAGGGACTGATAACCAGGGAACTCAAACAGCTTACTTGGATGAAAATAATTAACCCAATTAAAAGATGGGAAAATTAGCTGAATAAACAACTGTCTAAGGAAGATACATGAACAGCCAAAAAGCATATGAAAAAAAATGTTCACCATCCCTCATCATAAGGGAGATGCATATCAAAACTACAATGAGATACTACCTAACCCCAGTGAGAATGATAAAGACTAAAAAAGCAAAAAATGATAAGTCCTGTCAGGGATGTGGTGAAAGGGGAACTCTCCTACATTGTTGGTGGGAATGTATATTGGTTCAAAAAATGTGGAGAACAATATGGAGGTCCTTCAAAAACCTTCATATAGAACCACCATATGACCCAGCAATTCTACTCGTTGGTATCTACCCAAAGGACAGGAGAATGCTCAGTTGGAAAAGCACTTGCACATTTATATTTAGTGTGGCATTATCCACAATTGCTAAGACACGAAGTCAACCCAAATGTCCATAAACAGATGAATGGATTGAAAAAGTGTGGCACATATACTCCATGGAATAATATTCAGTCATAAAAAAAACAAGCCTGGCATTTGATAGAAAGTGGACAAATATGAAAAATTTATTGCTGAGTAAAGCAAGTCAGGCTATGAAACAGAGACATTGTATGTCTCCACTTAACTTACACCAACTATCTGCACTCTATGGTAGAGACTGAAAGACTGGAGGACACAAAAGCATTCAAAATTGTTATGGACACTAGGGACAAAGTGGAAGGAGGGTGGGAGAGGGGAAGAGTGTAGGAAAGGAAATTTGGGAGGAAAATAGAAAAGGAAGATATTTGTGGGACACAGATATGACATTACCTGTTGATTATGACATGTGTAGTGTATAGTATTCTCAAATGGGCTCATCTGAGGTGTATATCATGCTGAAGAAGTCTCTTTACAGTCTAAATGATGTATAGTGATTCAATGTACAAATAATAGTAATTTTAAAAAGGTAAAGAAAGAAAAAAGAATTAAAAAGATTAAAACCATAGTGGGCCAGCAGGTGGCACAGAGGTTAAGGCAGCTGTATCCCACATTGCCAAATGTACATTTCTCCAAGCTGCTTGAAAAACATTGAGTGCTTGTGCCTATGTGCCCCAAATCCCGAGATGAGAATGGAATAGAAGGTATCGTGGTACAATCATCCCCCTTTGGGAGGTGGTGATTTCTCACTTTCTCTCCCTGAGGACATGTGCCCTGTAGCAAAATAAAACAAATAAAATAAAAATAAAAATATATAGAGAGAGACATTAAAACCATAGTGAATCCTTACAAATAGGACTGGCTGTTAAGGGGTGTCAAGCCAGAGCCCTAATCCAGCCTCTGTAAGGTGAAGAAAGCATATCTGAAAAAGAAATAATTGAACTGAAATAACTGCTGTTAACTTCCTTGGAGAGAAGGTGGAATGGAGGGGGGATAAATTGATATAGGAGATCTTAAAGCTCTCCACCAAATGCATGCTGACTGATAGCAACTAGAGAGAGTTGTGTGTCCCCCAGTTGTACCATATGTAATCACTTCTAAACCAGAGTGCCTTGAGTGTATTTGCTTTCTCATTGGTTCTTTCAACTCTGAGTGACATCAACACATACCCAATGTAATTGTCCAAGCTAAAACCACCACATACTGGGCCAGCAGATGGGGTTGTAGTTAAGGCACTGGATTCCCACATGGCCCAGTGTGGCTGGAGTCCTGGATAGGCTGTTCGAAAATCACACTAGGTGTATTTGTGTGTGTGCCCAAAATTCCGAGAGGAGAGGAGAGGAGAAAGGATTGTGGCATAGCCATCCCCCAGGGGAGCGATTTCTCACTTTCCCTTTCTCTGTCTCTCTCTGGCAAATGCATGTGTCCAATGGCAAAACAAAACAAAACAAATCACCGTTTACCTTATAACACGTTTTAAAAGAAACCTAAGGTAACAAATACAAGGTCTTGACCCAGACATCGTGGTGCAGGTGGCAACATGCCAAACCATGATGTTGGAAGCCACATGGTGACAGCAGTTCCAGTCCCTGACCTGGTCATTCTGAAATGTGCCATGTGCATGCAGGCATTCAGGATTCAAGAGTTGGATCACTGGCAGAAGGGAATTGCTGCATGACCAGACCTGGTGGGGGTGCTCCTCTCTCTTGCACAGGTGTACATACAAGTATGCACACTTTCTATCATGAATAACAAAAAGAAGTGCTATAAAGCAGGCCATAATTATTAGAAATACTGACTAACTTCTAAATCTTGCCTCCTACCAAGTCATGAAAGTTTCTATTTTTAGTTTTTTAAGGCTATATTTTGTGCTTCCTCACACAAAATCTGTATGGCACTTCTGTCTGCAGAGCATTCCCTAGATTGTGTTGGAGATCGGTACCACCTGGACTCGCTACTTTTTTTCCTGTGCCAGATGCTTCTCATGGAAGGGAAATTTGTTCTCCTCCCTTGTCCACACCCCTTCCCTCAGTTTAATGCCTATATTCATTTAATTCAGGTTACAAAGTAGAGGCATTTTACTTGAGAATAATTGTGTCCCATCCAACCTTCTGTGTACACCCTGCAAAGCTGCCCAGTGGAACTGCAGAGATAAGAAATTACTTATTTTAGACCAGCTTTAATATTGTTATGTAGGGAGCAGTTTTCAAAATACAATATTTTTGTTTTCAGAGTGGTGTGACTGATGTACAAAACTTTACACATTAAATCTGTACTTCCTTGACTCTCATTAAGAGGAGCAGAGTAAAAATTTAATCACAAAAAAGGGGGATGGAGCCTAAAACAATTTTATAAAAAAGGAAAAGAGCTTGCTGTTTTTCAATTTATCTTCCCAGGACCACTGTTATATATCTGTTAGGATCTCCATTTCTGAGGTTTGGAAACAGAGAAAGAGAAAAAGATCACTCAGAAAGCAGGTAGGAGAGGAAGAGACTTTGGTCTGAGTCAATCTGCACTAAAGTTTGTGTTTTACCCACATTCCTCTGAGAATGAAAGAATGAATGAATAATGCAGGAAAAAAAGTAAAGGAAATCAGGAAAATGAAAGGGAAATAATTTGTGTGTGTGTGTGTGTGTAAGAGATTTTTGCTATAGGGCACATGTGCCCACTGGAGAGACAGAGAGAGTCAGAGATACATAAAGCAAGAAATCACCCTCTGGGTGGTTGGGGGGTGGCCATGCCTAAATATCTTCTCCTCCATTCTCATCTCGGGATCTTGGGCATGTACACTCATGCGCCCAGCGTAAGTTTTAAGCCACCAATCTGAGACTCGAACCATGGTCAGCCATATGGGAGTCTAGCAATATAACCATTACACCATCTGCTGGTTCTAATAATTCATTTCTTTAATACTAAGATTGCATTCAACAATGTAGGTGATTAAGAGACTCTGGATATGACGTCATTCTTTGCCAGCTTGAGTTTTGAAACTAGTATTTGATTTATGACTATAACTTTGGTGGTTAAACATTTTAAAATTTATTTCTTAAAAATGAAATTAGAATGTCAATGGGATCTTAGTTTAGCAAATAATGTTGCTGTATATGACACTCTGAGAAAAGCCAACTGACGAGCAAAATAACAGGACGGTCTGCTATGTCAATGGATAGCTGTTAGGGTTAAATGGGAAGAGCCCAAACTCAAATTCTTTCTTTTTGCTTTCCCCAAGTCAAATGCAAACAACAATGGGTCCTAGAACCGAAAATCAGCAATCAGGGAATAATCTTTCAGTAACCTTTGTCTGAATTGTGAAAATGATCAGAGAACCTGGTAAGTGCTAAGCAGGTTTTATGAAAAGGGTAGAAGGACAAAAAAGAATCAAGAGAACTCATCAATAGACTGTGGCTGGAGAGAACAAGCCATTGCCTTCAAATTCCATGAGTTTTACCTGGGAGGAGCATCAGCTAGGGCCCTGATGGTTAATTTCAGGTGTGAAGTTGCCTGCATTAAGGATCAACTAGAAAACTGCTGAAGGATTGCTCTCAGGCATGTCTGTGAAGGTGTTTCCAGAGGAGGTTGGTGTGCGAGTCAGTGCTGAGTGGGAAAGAGCTGTTCTCACAGCCCATTGGCATCATCCACTAATTTAGGGGCCTGGAGGGTGGGGGGACACCAAAAGGTGATCTCCTCCCTTTCTCCTGTACCTTCTTTTCCTGTACTTGGACATCAGAACTCCAGGCTGGTTGATTTTTGGACTCCAGGACTTACAGCGTTGGCTCCGCGGATTCTCAGATTTGACTCTGACCATCGCCTCCCTGTTTCTGATGCTTTTGGACTTGGACTGAACCACATTTCAGACTTGGACTAACCCCAGCATTCCAGGGTCTATAGCTGGCAGCTGGCCTTGTTGTGAGACATCTTGGCCTCCATACATGTAAGTCAATTTCCTTAATAAATCCCCTCTCGTTTCTCTCTCTCCTCCCCTCTTCCCTCTCTCCTCTTCCCTCTGCCCTCTCCCCTCTACCCTCTCCCCTCTCCTCTCTCCCCTCGCTCCTTCCTCTCTCCCCTCTCCCTCCTCTCTCCCTCCTCTCTCACTCCTCTCTCCCTCCTCTCTCTCTCCTTTCTCTCTTTCTCTCTCTCTCTCGGGATATATATATATATACTCACATAGATCTTTGATCCTGTTTCTCTGGATTACCCTGACTCATACAAAGGCATAGAATTTCTAGACTTCGGTAGATACACTTTTGTACAAATAATGTCATCTTTCATCCCTTAGTTTTAGAATCTAAGAAACAAGGAAGTTGCATTAAGTGATTTAAAAGGATGTGTACAGAAAAGGTGAGGAGCATCTACTCACAGTATTCAAAGAAGACAATCAGGAAAAGCAATGGGTATAAAAAAAGAAAAAGAAAGTATGTGATTGAAAATATTCTTTTATCTTTAGATTTTCATTAGGTTTTCTTAGCTATTATAAAATTATCACTTATGACTCTTTGTTGGGAACAGTTTGGGCATAATAGGTACGGTTGGGTTTTCAGAAAAGTCATGTTATATTTTTCTATGCAAGAATGCGTCCTGACTTTCCTGACGATTCAGTACTTCTCTGGTGCTTCTAATGGGTCAAGTGCTATATTTAATACTTTAAATACTTTATTTCATTCAATACTTAAGACATATAAAAGTATGTGTGCTGTTAGTGTCCCCTTTGACAATGAGAAAACTGAATTTGAAGAGGTGAAATAACTTCCCTCAGGTCACATTGCACTAAGAAGTAGAGCTGGGATTGAACCTTGGTCTACCCTATTGTAGTACTTGCTTTTCATCTCAAAAACCTCCTGTCTTAGACCAAGAATGGGCAGATCAATCCATAAGATCTTTTCTTTGATTTTGTGATGATGGAACAGCTGATAAAATTTTGAGTATTACTTTATTTTCTTTTTTCAAATGTTACCTATCAAGGAACAAATATCTAGTGTTTACAAAAATAAAAGTTCTATTACATTTCCTCATGTCAGAGTATACAGAGGGTTTATGTGTTTCTCTGGGAAGAAAAGGAAATACAGCTGTTTTGCAGGTAATAACAGTTTATTTTATGCCCTATTTTCTTTAACAGTGATTGCTCTTGCTTAGAAACTCTCCTGGCATTTTGTAGGCAATAAACACGTAAAAAGAATGCTCTTTGCAGAAAGTTTCAGAAGCCTGGCCCCTAGTTCATAAACTATGGCAGAAAGGAACTGCCACCTGATTTGAAAATGGGTTATTGATACATGCAATGGTAGTACAGGCACCAAGGCCACTTTTCCGATGTGTCTTGGGTCATCTCTTCCCTCAGAAGAGGCTCTGATGGCGTAGTGAGAGGGAGAGGAAAGCCATGCCAATTTGAGAAAATGCAGAAGAAATGATTCTTATAAGGCAGAAACAGAAGTGAAAACTTGACCACGGCAAGGTCAAATTTGTAATTTGATGTTAATCATGTTGAATTGCTCTCTGAGGAAGTATTCTTGTTGAGGCTCAGGACTGGTCTAGAGAAGAACTATGAAAGATGGGGCAGGTGGTAGTGTGGTGGTAATGCAACTGGACTCACGTGGAAAGGGTTCTAGGCCCATGTCCCAGGACCTCCCTGAGCATGCTGGACACACACACGCCCTGATCTGGTGACTGGAACTAGGGATGGGTCTCAGTATGGGACTCCTGCTGGGGGTGCCACTCGCCTACTCTCTGAAGAACAACAACGACAACAACAAAAAAAAACTTTAAAAAGATAGGGGGCAGGGAGAAGAAGCTGTGTGGGATTTCTGGAAAATGCCCTTTTAGAAATCTTCCTTGCTTACTCCTGCTCCCTGGATCTTAGTCGGCCCTGTTTCAAGTGGCCCCCAGGGTCAAGCCTCATTCTCTGAACTTTTTCTGGTCTCCATTTAGGTCTCACTGGGCTTTGCTTGCTAGTGAGAAATGAATCCCTATTAATGGGCATAAGCACCACTAAATTATTTGCCTCTATAATTTTAATTTTTGAAAAATAAAGTACCTGTTTAAACATCTCTGCTCTTTACTAAACAGGGTGACAGGGGCTGTATATAGGTGAACTCAGGAAGTCTCTCAAGAGCTCTTTGAGGTGGGTATTTACGGGAGAGGAATGAGGGCCTGGAGAGATGAAAAACCTTGCTCATGGCCCTGTTTAGATTAGTGGGCAATGATGGGAGCAGGACTTGTGCTGTTCCCATTGCTCTGTTTCCTCTCCATGACTCTTTGGTCAAAGCCATTGGAGATAGTGCTGAAACTGGGTGTTTGAAACCTCAGGAAGACTCTTGTACAAGAGTAGGAAAGGAAGAGGGGCACCAAGTGGGCCTATTTCTGTAACTGAATGAACTTAGAAACTCTCTATCTTCCTTGTTCATCCCCCCTCCACACACACCCATACTTATAAATATCCAATAGCATAATAATAATATCCTATCCTTCTCCCTTACAATTGTATAATACTTTGTAGTATGGCTTCAGCTATATAAAGAACGAGATCTTAGGCCTGGTAGTATTGCTTGTCTTAGCTACCCTTTGAAAGTTTTCATGACTAGTAACACTACGTCCCAACACTTTGCATTTACTGAGTTTAATAGAGAGGTACAGTGGAAACTAAGGTACTTTTATATTATATTATTCCATTGCTAGGGGCTTTGAGAGAAGTTTTTATGAGTGTAAGGGGTTGATGATTGTTTTAATGACAATGACTCTTCAGGAAGAAAGAGGTCAAGAAGAAGAATATCATGACCTACTACAGTTTGTGGCTATTAAAGTCATTGTGGCTATGGGGAAACAACCAAACAATATTTGATCATTTGTAATGATACTTTTTGTTAAATTAATGACTTAAAGGATAGTAATGGGTCCTGGTTCTAAGAGGAGGACCTTCTGAGTGACCACCCCCCATCCCAAAGCGTACACATTTCGGTATTTTCAAGATCATTTGGCAGATAGGATTACTAAGCAGTACCCAGGTGCATGGTCAGTCCACAGCATCAGCAGTGGGTACGTACTATAGTGTCTGTTCCCTGGTAAGAACAAGGGCTGTGGAAAGTGGCCACAGGAGAAGGATGCAGGAGTTTCAGACCATTCCCAGCTGGCAAGCTGGAGTTGGGCTCAAGTGTGCAAGTCAAGGTCAGGCTTCAGAAACATTCACCTAGACACAGTACTAGGGAGATAAAGACAATAGTACTTAAGCACTTTCAGGCTAGCATAGACTGTAGGAGGCAAGCTGATCTTTCAATCTAATGTATATTTTTAATTTGCTATAGGGCACATGCACTTGCCAGAAAGAAACAGAGCAAGAGAGAGAAAGCATTCCTCCTCAGGGGATGACCATTCTACAGACCCTTCTCTTCCACTCAGCTCTTGGGATTTGCAGCACACACACACAACTGCCACGTTTTTTGTTTAAGTTGCTGGGTCTGGGACTTGAACCACAAAACTGGCTATATGGGATCCAGCTGTCTTAATGACCACCTAGCTGATCCAATCTTTCTATGTACTTTTGCACAATGGAAAAACAAAAGGGGAGGGTTGTAATAATATCTGACAATACAAACAATAAATGTTCAGTGGCAAATCTTTGACATTCCACACGAGAATTTCAGGGAGAGATTTCTCACTTTTAGAATATGGAGAATGTTAACATTGTTTACAACCTATAGAAGGAGGATTCTCTCTTTGCTCAGATATTTTGTGCTAAAGAATGTTTTGTAATTTCTCTTATCGAAGGGGTTCTTGTATGGTTAAACCTTGAAAAATAGCCAGTCCTTCATAGACGGGGTCTGAAACATCAGCAATGCTACTAGAAGTTCAATTTTTTGGTTGTTTTATGTGTTTTTATTTGTTATGTTTTGAAGTTTGTGAGATTATCTGCAAAAAATAGCTATTTAATTGTCTTTATTTCCTAGAAAATAGATGGTTTTATCGTGTGGGTGAGGTGGCTTTTCCTGACACATTCAGCCTTATAATCAGCAAGTCCGTTAGTTTGCTTGGGTAATAATTGACACATATTTATAATAATACATAAGTTTCATGTGACTGCAAAGAGACCTTAAAAGGCCAGCAGGTGGCGTGGAGGTTAAGGCTCTGGGTCCCACTTGGCCAACTGTGTGGTTCAAGTTCTGGACCTGATGGCTTGAAAAACGTTCTGGGTGCATATGTGTGTGCATGCCTAAATTCTGTAGAAGAGAAGGGATTATGGTATGGCCATCCCTCAATGGATGATTTCTCTCTCTCTCTCTCTCGTGCATACACCCCATAACAAATAACCTTAAGAAAAAGCCAATTGTTGGGAACCAGCAGTTAGCGTAATGGCTATGTCGCTGGACTCCCACGTAGTCGACCACGGTTCACCGCGGTTCGCGTCTCAGACCCAGTGGCTTAAATCTCACGCCGGGCGCGTGTGCGTGCGTGCCCAAGATCCCGAGAGGAGAATGGAGGAGAAGGGATTGCGGCGTGACCATCCCCCCTGGGGGGTGATTTCTCGCTTTCTGTCTCTATGTCTCTCTCTGTCTGTCGGGCGAGCGCACGCGCCCTATAGCGAAAACCTCTCCAAAAAAAAAAAAAAAAAGAAAAAGCCAATTGTCAGCCATCCTGTAAGGACAAGACTATGTTAATAGTTAAACCAGAATAAAAGAGTAAAAGAGCAGTAATAGGTTATAATCCTATGCCATGTTGTGAGAGATGATTCCCTAAAATGAATTCACAGCACTGATGTGCTATAGTGTTTCTTTATAAAAAAGTGATTTTAAACATAGAATTCTGAAAAAAAATCAATTTAGTATAACTACATATCTTACCTAGCTATATAACTTAATTTGTGATTAACATCATTTAATACTTAAAACTACCTCAAATAATCTTTAAGACATAGTGGGACTTAATTACAGAATATGTAAACTGATGTTCATAAAGTTAATAACAACACTGACATATATTTACAAAATCAACTACTACGTAATGGGTTTTAGCAAGTGGATTGGTTGCCTTACTACAGCCTTGAAGGCCTAGATGCCAAAGGCCTAAAACTGAATTCACCCAATAAAGTACCATACAGTGTACTTCTGTAGCCAGGCTGTTACACAGGTGTGGAATTTATGTATCGCATATAGTCATATTGCACATACAGTCCATGCAATTTCACATGTATGTACAAACTAGCACTTGATGGCTATATTTATCAGTCTGTCTATTGATCTCCAGAAATGTTAGAGAGTAGAATGGGAAAAGGCAACTGCCGTCTACTAAGCAAGCACTTACCTTAGGAAGTATTATGGGGGCCTGCAAGTGGTGGGGTGGTTAAGGTGTTGGACTCCCACATGGCTGACCATGGTTAGAGTCCCAGACACAGTGGCTTTAGAATCACTCGGGGGGAATATGTGTGCATGCCCAAAATCCCAAGAAGAGAGTGGAGGAGGGGGGATTGCTGAGTGGCCAAACCCCTGAGGGGTGACGTTTTGCTTTCCCTCTCTCTGTTTTTCTCTGGCAAGTGCACATGCTCTGTGGCAAAACCTTACAACAAAAAAGCATTATGATATGTACTTAGGATGTTTATTCACAGTAATCCTATGATGATCTGAATGATAGTCCCCATTCTCTGAGGATACTGCAGCTGAAAGGGAAGAACAGTTTGTCGAAGGTCATGCAGGTTGTAAGTGAAGAATCAAGGACTGAACTCAATATCTGTGATCCCAAATTCCACCACATTCTCCTCCTTCCATCCCCGCTGTACCACACTGCATCAAACCCTGCACATATTTTTAATGTATTTGCTTTGTTTTGCTTTGAAACTGCATTCCAAATATCTCTTCCTGACCTACTACACTTGCCTTTGCTGAAGATATAGGGATGAATGAAGATGATAGCCCAGAAGCTGAATGTCTAATTGTACAAGGCTGATCTGCTACCAAAGAGTGGATAATTCACAGAATAAATTTATAATTCTTATCCACTTAAAATATAAAATCTAGAAACTGCAAAGGGCCTTAGGGGGTCTCCTCCTTCATTTTGCAAATGAGGAAACCAAACCTCACAGTGGCACACCCAGTCCTAATGCATTAACCAATCACTTACCAAAGAGGACAACAGATCATTTTTACTTGAGCATTGGTCGAGCAATGATTTTCAGTAAAAAATCTCTTGTTTGTCATTTGGAATTTTTGACACTATTTTTAAAACCATGTTTGCTAGGATAAATACATGTCTGCAGAACAACTGAATGACTAGTATGTTCTTCTTGCCTAAGATTGTGAGTTTTCTAAGGGTTGGATGGAATCAAACTATAAGTGAAAAAAAAAGGAAAAAACTAGGGGGAACTAATCTTTGCAGATTAATTTGGTTCTTCCACCCCCATTTATGAGGCAGCAATCTTGCCATGCTTATTGATTATCAGACAAGACTACTAATCCCCTTAAGGTCATTAAGTGTACTTAATTAAAGAGCAGTTAGCAGGCTTCTCTTTACTAACGTAATGTGGCTGTTAAAAGTGATTTGTACTTTACCAATATGGTAGCTGTTAATCTGAAGGTCAATTTGTCATTTATATTTTCCCAAACAAATATATTTGGTAGGTCAAGTGAGCACTGATATTTATCATGCACCCTCTGAAGCACTGTGTCGGTAATTGTCAATTAAGAAAGAAAGGCTTCAATTCTCCTCACTTGTATATTACAACAGTCATTTCTATCTTTTTAAGTGTCATACCTATTACTGTGTGCCCAACAATCTGATACCTTTCCTTTTTTGCCAATAGTGTTGCAGGAAATAGTGTTGACTTAAAAGATAAATTACTTCTTTGTAATCTGCTTTGTTCTAAAAAGAATTTAAACAAAAAATGAAGAAAACAGATCAATTTACATTATGGAGTAAGTCCAGAGATGGATTAAAACATAAGGAGTCTGGGACCAGCAGGTGGTATAATGGTTATGTCACTGGACTCCTACGTAGTTGCCTGTGGTTTGAGTCCCGGACCTGGTGGCTTAAAACTCTGGATGCGTGTGTGTGTGCCCAAGATCCTGAGACAAGAATGGAGGAGAAGGAATTGAGGTGTGGCCATCTCTCCTGGGGAGCAAAAATACCTCTTTTAAAAAAATACCTCTTAAATTAAAAAAAAAAAAGACTGTTTACAAACTTGATAGCAATCATATGTTGTGTTTATTGTATATCATTTCATGGTGTAATTCTAGCAATATGCAAGTAATCCAAAATTTGATTGGCCACTCATAACAGTCACCATTTGATCCTATATCTTTTCAATTCATAATTAGGACTGAACCTACACTTTAGTAAATGCTTGATGATATTGTACCTGCTGACAAACATTGTACGGATGATTAGCTATTCATTGGAAGGAAGAGTAATCACATAGAATAGTGTTAGGTTCTGTAAATGACAGAGGCCACTCCAGCAGCTGGAAATATTGTAGGGAAGAGTGGAGGAGGTCTCAGTACTCAGAAGAATGATGGCACACTAGTCTTTAAACCACCTTACTTCTCTGTCTTTATTCTGGGCTTCATTTCTACTTCCTAGTTGGAAAATGGACACATAAAGATGACTATTTCATTTGAGATCATAGGAGAAAAATTCAGTTCCCTGGAGAAAAGGACACTACAAAACAAAGTTTTAGTTTTAGTAACAGAAGTTATTTTGGGTCTGTTTCTCCAAACTACAGTTCAAAAGCTTAGACCATGATAAATGGGAAAAGCAGAAACAGAAAGTTATTGTGTTTTTGTGGGGTAGGTGGCGAAGGAAAATATGTCTCAGCATCATGTTATTGAATGACAGGTAGAGATTCGTGACCCTTCCTGAATCCAGATCCCTCTGTTATCATAGCACTGGATCTGAACGGTGTTCACCTTTAGACCAAATGTGCAAAGCTCAACAACACAATGGCTGTTGGGTTGGCACAAATTTCAACCAACTAACATGATCAGATCTCCCTTCTGGCTCTCAGGTATCAGTGTATGGCAGTGGAATTGTCTAGTAACTCTAATTCTGTAATTAGGATGGAAACAAACGTGTTAGGGTAATTAGTTTATTCTTTGGGACTGTGTCCGACATATTAATCTTCTTTATTTCTGATCACAATTGATCAGGTGTGTATATAGAAGATTCAGTACCACAATACCAAGAAAGCAATTTGGGGCCAGCAGGTGGCATGGTGGTTAAGTTTTTTGAATCTATATGGCTGACTCCATGGGCTCTAGTCCCAGATATGGTAGCTTGTAAAACATGCCAGGTACATGTGTATGCATGTCCAAAATCCCCAGAGGAGAAGGGAGGAGAATGGACTGCAGCATAGTCATTACTCCTGGGGGATGTTTTCTCACTTTCTGTTTTCTGTTTCTCTGTGTCTCTCTAGCAAGCTCATACTTCCTTGGGGAAAAAAAAATCTAAAGAACAAAAACACACAAAGGCAATTTGATTAACTATGGCCCAAATCAAGAGGTTCCCAAGCAATCATCAATAAGGACTTGAACTCTGTGCTTGGAGCATTTAGTAAAGCCTAGAAATGTGAAGTGGGGAATCTAGTGGGGCATTAAGTTTAGCAAGATCATGCCTAGTTCACACCAAGGTGAAGTGCTTCTTCATTACGCAAACATTTAAAGAAGGATCAAAGTCAGATGAATGAACAGTTAGAAGAGGTAAGAAAAAGTATCCGCAAACAACCTACTACCAAAATTTAAATATTGGAGGACTAACAATGGATGGTTATTTATCAATTTATTCATGGTCATGACTTTTACTGTCAAGGTAAGTGGTGAAAAAGAGAAATGGTGGACGGCAGGTGGTGTGGTGGTTGAGGACGCTAGACTTGTACATGGCTGACTATGGTTCAAGTCCCAGACCTGGCGGCTTGCTATATCACTTTCCCTCTCTCTTTCTCTCCTTCTGTCCCTCTTTGTCAAATTAAAATAAATAAATAAATAAAGTTAAACATAATAATTCTTTTTTATAAAGTAGAAGAGAAAGCGGTAGTTTCAAGTGCATGTGTTACAGTATTTTCTCAAGTTCTCTCTAGTCCAGTGGAAGAGTTGACTCCTAAGGTAAAATAAACCAACCTCTAGAAAAAAGCATTTGACCATGTCGTAGTATTAGGATGGAGTAATGTGTATTAAAAACATACAGCATTATGTGGAATGCTATATATTATATTGGTATGAGACTGATGCATTTGGAATAAACAAAATTAACCAAATTCTAAACTTGTACTCTGTGATTTGTTCTCCTTGCTCTGTGTTCCCTAACTTTTTGTATACATGTTTCTGCTTCCAATGTCATAGCCATATCCAGGACATCTCTTTAATATTCCTTCAGTGACTATTAAATTTGATTTAAAAATACATTAATTTAGATATTTTCAAGCTGCTTACCAGTTAGCAGTATATTTAATGTCCTATTTATCTAATACAGTTGCTTGTGCTGTTTTTATAATCAGATAAGGGTCATTAAACCATTTTTGAGATTAAATAGCACAAAACCATTTTTTTCTGTTTATGTGCCCCATTAATATTGGAGCTTATGCTTACTATGGCTTAATGTTTCAATTTTTAAATATCATTTATGTTAATATGAAAAGGCTCTATTATCTAATTGTGAGGATTATTTCCATTACTTTCCGGCATAATCTCTGCAAATATTGGCCTCCATAGTTCTTTGAGCTGACAAATTTATAACCTTGGGCATTTCTTAGGATATGATTCAAAATGCCATTATTTCCCTTACTTGTTCAGGTTGGTGGTTCATACTTTTCTAATGTAAAATATACCAAATCTCTAATGCTTAGCTTCTTCTCGATATGGTACAAGTGTTACCACAAATCTTCATGATACCAAAGAACCAGTGAATCTCCCTATTATGGTAAGTCTTCCTAAAACAAGCCAGAGACAAAAATCAGGCTGAGAGAGAGACCAGGAGAGAGCCAGTGAGTGATCAAACAAGTTAGAACTTGGACCTTTTGAATAGCCATCCTTTGGTTCGTAATTGCTCACACTACACTGCTACAAAACAGGAGGAATGTGTACTGATGGCAGTGCTCAGAATTATGTACATTATAGTAACTCGAAACCCCTTCCATGACCATGCATTTGAGTTCTCTGGAAAGTTCCTATTTCAGATTTTCTCTGCTATCATTGATGTAAATATATTCATAGCTCTGTACGTTTCAATGATTAATATAAGTCTAAAGTCATTATAAATTTTATCCAACACTACTTACAGTGATCGGAGCGATCAGGTGTGGCCTCCTTAGGTGGCTCTGCTGCTTTGAAAGAATCAGTCTCCACACTGGTCTCCTCCATCAGTGACACACCATGTCATCCTGAGAACCTTGCCTCTGTCCACTTCAGAAGCCAACACCATCAATGATTAAGGCTCTACCGATTAGCTGTCTCAAAATAAAGCAGTATTAGTCACATCTTCCTAAAAGGAGAATGATTCATGTCAAGTGTGGTTAAAAATGTGAATATGGTTGTAGGAGCTCTGGACTTAAAATTCAGTAACGCTGGGTTCAAACCCATACTCTCTCACTTATGAGAGAAGTTGCTTTATTTCTCCAAACTTCTATATTCTTTATTAACAATAGTGATCAATATCACTTATTATTCAGGAATATTATGAAGATTAAAATAGCTAAGAGTTAGGGTGATGTAGCGATTAAGGTGCTGGATCCTCACATAGCCAACAGTGGTTTGAGTCCTGGACCTGGCAGCTGGAAACTCAGGCTAGGCACCTGTGCATGCATGCCCCAAATTCCAAGAAGAGAATGGAAGAGAAGGGATTAGGGTGCAGCCATCCACCCTGGGGAGGAGAGGGCAATTTCTTACTTTTCCTTCCTCTGATTCTCTTTGTCTATCTTCAATGAGCACATGCTCCCTGTTGCAAAAACCTAAGGAAAAAAAAGTAGGTAGATACAGTTTTTATTTTTTTATTTAATTTAATTAATTCATTTATTTATTTATTTTAAGAGGTTTTTGCTATAGGGCGTGTGTGCTCACCAGAAAGACAGAGAGACAGAAAGCTAGAAATCATCCCCCAGGGGGGATGGCCACACCACAATCCCTTCTCCTCCATTCTCCTCTCAGAACCTTGGGCACACACGCACATGCGCCCAGCATGAGTTTAAGCCACCGGGTTCGGAACTCAAACTGCGGTTGAGTCTAGCGACATAGCCATTATGCTAACTGCTGGTCCCAATACAGTTTTTAAAGTGTAAAATACCATATTAAGTTTAGGTGGCACCAACTTTACTACCTGCGGTTATATATGTAAATGTGAATCCTTTACTAGCATCTATTATGTGCCAGGTTGCGTTTCAAGTGCTTTTTTATGTTATACCTCATTTAATCCTTCTAATGTCCCTGAGTGGTAGGTACAGTGAATATCCATTCCTATTTGAGGGATGGGTAAACTGAAAGGTTAAGCTGTTTGCTGCAGAGTCACTTAGCTGGTAAGTGAATGAGCTGGAATTTGACTCCAGAATCTGTTATATGTTCATAAGCCACTGTATTACCCTGCCTCTTGAATAACAATAATATGGATTAAGGTAATGGTAATAATAATTACATCAAAATCGTGTAAGTCTTTATGGGTCAATGAGTTTTGACGTTTTATTGTGCTCCTTAATCATCAGCCCAGCTCCTGAACAAATATTTTTGGTAAAGTCAAAGAATGACTCAGTGTGCAGAAATTTAAAATACATGTCCCAATGCAGTGGGTCAACAATCTCATCTCAGCTCCTGGTGACCGTGTTGTTAAGAACAGCTAAATTTAAATAGTGGTATAATATTTTCATTTGATATAAAATATTAATGATAATTTTAAACTATATTTTCAAAGAAATGATTGGTCACATCTGTGTCTACAATGTATTTTGCCGTCTCCTTTATTTTAGATGTCTTTAATTTAGATAAAAGGCATTGAACTTATATTTATCTCTTGTTAGGTATTCATGACACTTTGAAGATTGTTTAGTTACACTGCTGCTTGTCATTCCCAGCATGTATTTGCCAAACGGAGTTACAATACATGCTAATAGATGTGAAGGCTGTCTAGGCATACTGTAAAGCTTTGCCCATAATGCCACAAATTTCTGTATTGAGTCTCCATCCCACCCGATAGGAGAATGCATTTTAGTTCTGAGTTTTAGCAATTTTTGCTTTTAATTCAAAAATGTCCCTGCTTTATTTTACACCTCTGAGTAGCACTTAATTCCTAAGGCCCCTATACCATCACGACCCCATGGAGAAAGTTGGCTGTCCATGACACCATGTGCCAAGGTAACCACAGTTCCTCAGGGTCTCTGTCCTCAGTAGCTTCTTTGTCCTGAACGAAGCCTCTCCTTTTTGATCAAATCTCAGCACTTCCGTCTCTTGTAGACATGGGAAATGAGAGAAAGTAACTTGTGCCTGCGGAGATTTGAGAGGGTAGAAATGGGAGGGTTGGGAGACATAGTCTCTCTTCTTCTCTACCTGAACCTCCTGTTTAATACCCCTAACTTTACTGCTGCTGTGGCATTTCAGCATTGATCTCATTTATTTAATTAGGCTCCACCTAAGTGATCGTGAGGGCTTTTAGGTAATTAAACTTATTTGGGGGCTATTTTATTCCTTTCAACTCTGCTCCTCTTTCCTCTTAGGAGGAGGATCATATTTTTTCGTACCTTAGGGTTTGGAGATGGGTGGAGTACAACACAAAATTGGTTCTGTATGATTGCGTGTTCTTACAGATCTTTCCTTGTAAGAAAGGTATTTATCCTGACTAAACCCTTTTATGTGAAAGTCAGGGTGATTATGGTTTCATCCAGTCTTCTCAGTGTAAGTAGTCCCCAAGTTTTGGGTGCTCCTGAAACAGAATAGAGTCAAGGCAGACAGAGAGTTTGGTGCCTGGGAGGGATCGTGTATCTTGTCTGTATTATCTCACTGCATCTATGTAATTATACTTCTTTTTTTTCCATTTAAAGAAAGTTAGAGAGGTGGGGCACAGTGTGTGGTGCTGAAGAAGAAACAGTTGTAGTTCTGCTTTTCTGCCCAGTGGAAGCAGTTCTCTTTCAGCTATATTGTTGACTGCATGCTGTAAGGCATCTCCATTTCTTTCTCTCTCAGTTCTGGATTATTTTACTCCCTCCTATTTAATTTCTTATTCAATTATTTACATTTTTTAAAATAATTTAGTTTCAAATTTTACTGAATTACTAGCATTCAAACAAATAAGCATATATAAATAAGGATTCAAATACCTAAATGATCTACTCATTACTTCTTCCTAATTTACTTAATTTTCATATATTTATTGATGTACCCATATTGCAGTATGGCTATCTCCCCTGAGGGTGGTTTCTTGCTTTTTCTTTATCTCTCCCTTCCTCTCTCTCCCTTTTTCTCTCTGGTGAATTCACAACCCTATAGCAAAACTTTGGAAAAATTAAAAAATAATTCTAGAATGACATCCAGCCTACTCTTCTGCAAAAGCAATCCTGATTACACTGGAATTAGATGTTAAAAATATTCCAGTATGAAAATATGACTCATTCATCATCAACTCAGTGTTTTGTTATTGTTGTTGCTGTTGATTGTTTTTGTCATACAGAAAACTACATCAATAGACAAACAGAAATATTTAGGAACTCAAGAGCCATGTGGTACATTACAGTGGCATATGTACTGATGTTTTAAAAACAATTACGAGGAATTTGGCTGACTTTGTCCAAGGAAGTCAAAAATAAGATTCATTTCTTGAGAATCCTGTTCCAAATTGTACTTGATTTTATAACACTTGTTTCTTCTTGTCTCTAGGACTATTTTTTTTTTAAGCAAACATTTCCTTTCACCAGAATTGTGCCCATAATGTTCAGCCCTATCTCTATGAACAGTGCCTGCCCTATGTCTAGCCAGATGAATATGCAATTTGCACATTGCTGATTAAAATGAAAGTCTGTGTGTGTATATGAATGTCTGGTCATATTTTAAAAAGAAATCTCCAGTGCTGACAGAATACCTTCCCCCTTTCTATACAATCCAACAGCTTGAGTTCTTGTATACCCTCTAAGCCTCATGCTATATCTTTTAAACAAAGGATGAACCCGTGTATGAAAAGCAGCCAGGAAGACTTTGGCTTCATGGCTCTGCATGAAACAAATGCCCCATGAGAGCCTCCTTCTGCTCTACTCCTCTGCTTCAGAATCCCTGGCCGTTGGTATTTGAGTGATGTAGCAATAGGTGCTCATGGGATTTCCATCCAGCAGAGAGAAACCCGTTTTAGATCATAATAGACCAGCTACTGGTGAAGAACACAGAATGTTATCAGTCAGTTTTTACCTTGGCACCTTGGAAAGGATTGGGTTGGGGGTAGGGAGCAAAGGAGAGAAACTGGGTAGAAAAAGATCCTATATTCTGTCCGTTTCCTGAGTAATGCTGGAGACCATGGAGAGATTTATTCTGAACTATATGAATAGTAGCTATTGGTCAGAATTAATGCTCTTTCAAGATGTGGCAGGTTGAGAATAAGACAGCTACTGCTGATATGGTCAAAAGAGGTCATTTTGCATACTTACATCTTAAAGTGTAATTAGAGAGGTGCTCACAAAATCCTTAACTGCTTCGAGTAAATTACATGAAAGCTCACTACTTTTCCAGAATGCATAAAAGCTGTAGAAGTGAGAAAAACACCCTGCCTTCCAGTTCTGGAACTCATAAATAAATTTGCCTACATCAGGTTTTTCATTTAGGTTATTTACTTACCTTCTAACTGGGTTATAACAATAATAATAGTGAAAATGTTCAAAAGGCAAAAAATTTCTTTCTTTCTCATCCAGAGAAAATGGAAGTAGTTTTATTTTTTTTTTTTAATTTCAGATTCATTTGCCTTGCCTCTGCCATCAGATTTAGCAACTATTTTTTAAAAAGAATTATTAATTTTATTCATCATCACCTTGCCTCTGCCATCAGATTTAGCAACTATTTAAAAAAAAAATTATTAATTTTATTCATCATCATTATTTATTTTTTAAGTTTGCTACAGGGCATGCACACTCATGAAAGAGAGACACAGAGGGAGAGAAAAAGAAAGGGAGAAAAACTGAGAAAACAAGCCACTGAGTCCAGGACTCAGAATTTAGTCAGCCATGTGGGAGTCCAACACCTTGACCACTATAGCACCTGCTGGTCCCAGAATTAGCAACTCATTTGACCAAACTACTTGTTTATATTGATAAAGTGAGACTAGAAAACAAATCTTGACCCCATGTATATTTAATGTGTGATGGCCACTGTGTAAAATGCTGGAAATTGAAAAAAGAAGAAATAGAAAAACCATGATTGTTCAGGACTTAGTGGTTGGCTATGTTATAGATGTCAGATAAAGGTTTACTCATTGAAGGATGCTTATCAAAGAAATAAAACCCTATGAATACATCAAAAGAAGGTACTTAACCTCTCTGGGAAAGCCCAGGAATGTTTCTCAAAGGAGGTCTTTAAGTATGATTAGACATTCACAATTCAGGGGCTGGCAGGTGGTGTGGTGGTTGAGGGCACTGGACTCCCACATGGTCAACCACAGTTTGAGTCCCGGACCTTGTGGCTTGTTTTATCACTTTCCCTTTCTCTTGCTCTTGCTTTTGCTCTATACCTCTCTGGACAGAATTAAAATAAATAAATAAGTAAATAAATGAAGTTAAATAAAATCATTCTTTAATAAAAAAAAAAAGAAATTCACGATTCGGAGGGAAAAAAAGAGTCATCTTAAAATAGGGAGCCAGAGTGTGTGATAGACATGCAAGTATAAAATACAGAGTATATTGAGAAAACAGAGACATGTACTGTGAATGGAACATAGAGTCCAAGCAAAGTAGGGGGAGAAGATGAAGATGAGGCAGAAAGGTGGCTAAGTGTCCCAGCCCGCAGGACAGTCGAACAGGTTTCCTCAGGGAAGGAGTGAGAGACGGGATGAACGGTGCACTGTCACAGCATGGAGATAAGGGCCAAGGCTTTCAGAAAGAATGGACTTCTATTTCATATGCTATTGCATACTAAGGACAAGTAGGGCTTTGTTTTTAGTAGGGATTGCATGGACTACCCATTTATAGTTGAATGAATAGGTAGGTGGGTGGAATAATGATGATGAGGCCAATAGTCTTGTCTTATAGACACAGAGAGGTCAATGAAGACTTTTAAACAGGATGTGGATATCAGGTAGATGGCTCTGATGGAACAATTTGTGAGCTGGATGATGAGATTAGGGTCAAAGAGTTCACTTAAGAAGCAATGCATTCTCTGCTGCTGAGTTTTAAAGGGAATTTTACTTAAGGTAAAAGTAGTACTAAGACAAAGAGGTAGATATAAAGAAGAGTCAATGGATATTGTTGACTTCTTGGATATGGAGAGGCAGAGGGTTGATAATAACTGCCTGAGCTATTAACTCAGACAAGTAGCCCATGAACCTGCACTGGATTTTATTTTTAAAGAATTATTTATCTAATTTTATGTATTATTGTTGTTATTATTTTTACTTTGACCAGAGAGAGACAAAGAGAGAGAAGGGAAGTGAGAAAGCGAATTGCCAGGTCCTGGACTTATATTGGAGTCCACCATGTGGGTGTCCAGTATCTTAACCACCAAGTCACTTGCCAGTCTCAGCCCCCTGTAGTTTTTAAATAGAGTTAAGTTGCTAGACATATAGGTCTAAAAGTCACAGAAATGGTGGCAGTTCAGGCAGTAGCTTCAGGCATCCTTAGACTGTAGATGATATTGAGAAAAATGTGCCGGTGGAATTTTGAGAATCATTACATATGCAGAAAGATCTGAAGAGGAGCTAACAAATACCCTGAGAGAGTGACTACAAAAGAACAACCATGGGGACCAGGAGATGGCATAATGGTTACATTGCTGGACTCTCATGTAGTCGACTGTGATTCAAGTCCTGGACCCAGTGACTTAAAACACGCTGGTTGTGTATGCATGTGTGCCCAAAATCCTGAGAGGAGAATGGAGAAGAAGGGATTACAGCATGGCCATCTCCCTAGGGGTGATTTCTCGCCTTGTCTCTCTGGCAAGCACATACACCCTATAACAAAAATCTCTCAAAAAATAAAAACAACAGGACCAGCAGTTAGTGTAATGGCTATGTCACTGGACTCCCACGTAGTCGACCACGGTTTGAATCCCGGACCCAGTGGCTTAAACTCACGCCGGGCGCGTGTGCGTGCGTGTCCAAGATCCCGAGAGGAGAATGGAGGAGAAGGGATTGTGGCATGGCCATCCCCCGTGGGGAGTGATTTCTCACTTTCTATCTCTCTTTCTCTCTCTGTCTGTCTGGTGAGCGCATGCGCTCTATAGCAAAAAACTCTCAAAAAAATAAACAACAACATAAAAAGAAAAACAAAAACAAGACATATGAGGGGACCAGGAAGAAGTCTATTTTTATTATTTCTTTCATTCTCTTTTTTTTAGTGTATATTTTTTATTTTATTTTATTTTTTTTTACATTTAATCACTGTATATCTTTACAACATTGAAAATGAATTTTCCCAGCATAAATATCCTGTATGAAAGTCCAGTCAAAGAAATGACCATACACGTGTTATCAACAGATAATTTTTCATTTTTTTTGGTCTGTTGAATGGTTTGCCTTTTTTTCCCTCTTGATTTCCTCCCTACCTTGCTTTCCCCCTTGATCCCCTCTCTACTCTCCTCCCCCGCTCCCCCCACATTTTCCCACCTTCCTCCTATACTGTCTTTCATAGGCATACTTTAAGAACTATCATGTACTGGAGTTACTGGATATAATTTTTTTAAGAGATTTTTGCTATAGGGTGCATGCACTTGCCAGAGAGAGAAAGAGAATGAGAGTGAGAAATCACGCCCTCACACACACACACCGCACCAAAGGGGGATGGCCACTCATAAGTCTGTCTCCTTCACTCTCCTTTTGGGATTTTGGGCACACACATGCACCCAGAGCAAGTTTCAAGATCCCAGTTCTGGCACTCAAATCGCAGTCCACCATGCGGGAGTCCAGTGCCATAACCAGTACACCATCTGCTGCCCCAATGACTACAAATTCTTTATTCAGTAAGTTTGAACATTTGAAAGTTTCACTTATCATAATGCCTGAACATTCTTTGTTGGTTGCTGATTTAATATGGTTTTGCCATTTTACGTGGCTTAAGGAATATTTAGGTTACAATGGTGCTTTGTGATAGTTTTCAGAAAGTTGCTTCATTAATACCTATGTTAAGATGATCTTTACCTCTATTTATTAATGTCTATTTACTTTGCCTCATATCCTAACTTTTAAGGTAATAGTAATGAAAAAAAATATTCTAAAATCAAGCTCAGACCTGGAAATAAACAATGAATACACTTAGGTTAGAAAATAAGGTTATTTTCCAAAAAGAAGATGAGGAAGTAAGTCAAGAGGTGAGAGTGGGAAGATAGCACATAAATCCTAATCTATCTGAAAACTTCAAGTTTCCTTTCTTTTTTGAAAACTGTTTCTCTGTTGGGATTTATCTGCTACTCAGAGGAACCAAGTGAGTGAAACTTAGTCCAGATCCCCAAATTTGGTACAATTGAGCACAAATTGTCAGCCTAGTTGAGAACAGCAGGGGCTGCTTTTCTGCAGTTCTTTAGTTCCTTTGATGGAGCTTTGAGAGGAAATGGCAGCACTTACCAGCACTCAGTCATTACCCAGCCCTTCAGTCAGCACCAAATTCCTTTGTCTTTTAGGACCCAGAAAGCTACCTTTGCCTCTTCCTAAAAGTCAGGGAAAATGTAGAGCAAAAGGTAAATCAATTAATTTTACAAATAGTTACAAATACTAATAGGCAAATGAAATCATGGAAACAAATTAAGAAATACATTGCACTATTTTTTTTTCCTTACAATGCCAATTGGCTTTTTAAATGAGGACATTAATGTATATATAAATCTGGTTGCTGCTTACACCATTAATTTATTATCCCTTCCCGAGACAAATGATAGCTATTTAGATTCTATTAGAAGCATTAGTTGAACAAGGTTATGAAATGAGAACTAAACGTCCAGGTTCCCCCAGCTTAACTACCCGTCTGCCTATTCTTACTATTTACTTTTTCATAGGTCTCATCACTGGATTCTGCTGTGTCGACAACCTACTCCCATTGTATACTTTCTGTGATTAACGAAAAGAGCATTTTACTGCTATCTTTAAAGTGAGAATATATATTACCCTACAGTAAGAGTTAATATTCTACAATATGGAGGGAAAGGTCATTGGATGGTCAGGGTATAGAGTTTTAATTCAGGCTTTGTTTAATATGAGACACTGAAAAAGTCTGGTTTACATAACTTTGAGTCAGCCTTAATGTGAAGACCAGGCACATGTGTAGTTTTTAGATAAATATCCCAAAATGTTTCTTTTTTCTTTTTCTAAAGATGGAGTAAGTACCTTACTGTACAAAGCAAAAAAAAAATGAATAAAAACATTGTAAAATATACTTTCACTGAACAGTCCTTGAGTGACTTGTAAGTTTTAGGAACTATAATAGGGACTACAAATACAAGAATAAATAAGACATATCTCTGAAGGAGATTATGGAGTTCTAAGGTCACTGTCTACTATGGAGAGAATATGCTGCAATTATTATGCTATAGTTAGATAATCATAGTGATTTATTTAAACCAGATAGAATTTTAAAAATAATTATTTTAAATTTTTATTTATTTACTATTATTATTCAATTTGACCAGAGAGAGACAGAGAAAGAAAGAGACAGAGTAGAAAGCAAGCCACTAGATTCATGTCTTGAACCATGGTCTGCCATGTGGGAGTCCAGCACTCCAACCACCACACCACCTGCTGATCCCTATACCAGATAGAATTTTTAAAAATTAATTGACTTATTTATACTTAGTGTAGTCTTCAGAGAATTGTAAGTTACCACACATCATCCATTTACTAGAGTAAAAGTAGATAACTGAGCCTTTTGAGATGGCTACTGAATTTGAGCTGAGAAATATTGCTCTCAGGGACTGAAAAGGAAGATTTTCTGCTGAGACTTCACTCTCCATGTCCATTTCTAGAGTGGTAGGGAAATCTCTGTATCCTCTCTGTCTCTGTGTCTCTTAATTAAAAAAATTTTTTAAGGTAAAGTAATTTTTTTTTGTAGAGGTTTTTGCTATAAGGTGCATGCACTCGCCAGAAAGACAGAGAGAGACAGAGAGACAGAAAGCAAGAAATCACCCCCCAGGGGATATGGTCACACTGCAATACTTTCTCTTCCATTGGGTATTATGGTGTGAGTTTAAATCACTGAGTCCAGGACTTGAACCACAGTCGACTACATGGGAGTCCAGTGAAATAGCCATTAAGCCAACTGCTGATCCCAAAGGTGAAATATTTTCTGGGCTCTCAAGCCCCTCCCCTATCTTGCTAATTCATGCCTTTTGCCCCTCCTGTTTAGGAGAAGCAAAAATCCCAGGCCCTTCTGAGATGGCTACTGAATTTGAGCTGTGAAATATTGCTTTCGCATGGCACAGTTTTCATTTTTTTTGCTTTTTAAAATTAAAATCTAAAGTTTGTTTTTTTTCTTTTTAAATACTTTCTTTTCTTTTCTTCTGTGTTCTTTTCCTTTTTCTTTTACCTTCATCCCTTGGCTGCTCAGCCTCCTTGCACTGAGTGTCTAGACAGGTCTAAGTGAACAGTATCCAATGATCTGAATACTTGTAGGGTCAAAATCTTCCTCAATTACCACTGAATCTGACTCGCAAAGAGTAAAAAATGTAACTGAAGAGAGTTTGCAGATCACCTCCTCCTGCATGCCTCTGAACACTCAGATTGAACTTTAAGAATTAGGAAGAAATGCACAACCCATCAGATGACCAGAAATCACTACAGGGGCACAAGAAATATAAGAAACCAAGAAGATACCTCTCCTCCAAGGGAAAAGAATAACTCTTCTTCATCCATAGACAGTACAATAGAACTCATGGAAATGTCAGATAAAGAATTTAGAATATTGGCCCGGCAGCGGGCCAGGCCTGCGCAGCCTAGCCTGTGTGGCCGGGGCTCTGCTCCAAGTTCCGCGGCCTGGGCCGCCCGGCCCCGCTGCCTCTCTAGCACTGGGTGTGTCCCATGCTCGGCGCCTACGCGGGCCGACAGCTCAGACCAGCCCAGGTCACCGTCCTTATTTTCTCTGGCCGGGCGGGTGAATGGGAAGTGGTGCTGGGTCACGCGCACATTCCCGCACTCGGGGGCTGGCGTGTGGCTGCTGGACCTGTGCGTGGCCACCAGGCCTGTGCCTACGTGTGGCCACCGGGCCTGTGCGTGCCCCCCCACCCAGCCAGGCCTGAGCATAGTCGCCGGGCCTGTGCGTGGTTGCCGGACCAGCATGTGGCCACCGGGCCTGCGCGTGGCCGCTGGGCCTGAGCCTGTGCATGGCCACCCGGGCTGTGGCTAGCCGCCGGG
>NW_006159982.1:3008766-3009041 GCF_000334495.1 Tupaia belangeri chinensis | reverse complement strand
GTGTGTCTGCGCGTGGCCCCCGGGCATGCGCCTGTGTGTACCCGCCGGCCGCAGGCAGCAAACTGAAGCCAAAAACAAGGATTAAGAACTTGTAACTATAAGCAACAGAAAGAAACTTTAGCTGTCTTAAACCAATTGAGAAATATATTGTATAGAAGGATTTTCTCTACCTATGGACAGTGAGAAGATGGTGGTTACCAGCCCTGCATTACCTCAGGGAAAAACAAGAACTACTCTACCATTCTTAAGGAAGCCAGATACCCGAGGATAACTCA
>NW_006159982.1:2957818-3007399 GCF_000334495.1 Tupaia belangeri chinensis | reverse complement strand
GAGAAATATTAGATACTATTAAATGCCCAAACATCTGGATAATCGGTATCCCAGAAGGTGAAGAGTCTAATAAGGGATTGATAATCTATTCCATGAAATCCTGCAAAAAAACTTTCTGAACCTAGAAAGGCATTCAAAGATCCAGTCCCAAGAAATACAAAGTTCCCCAAACAGAATCAACCCAAGAAGATCTTATTCAAGACACCTTATAGCCAGATTGACTAAAATCACAGACAAAGACAAGATACTAAGATTGGCAGGAGAGAAACATCAAGTTGCCTACGAAGGATAGGCTAACAGTGGACCTCTCATCTGAAACAGTTCAAGTAAGGAAAGAATGGGAAAACATATTCAAAGTGTTAAGGGAAAAATAATTTCAACCAAGAATACTGTACCCAGCAAGATTATCCTTCATATGGGAAGAAAAGACAAGAACATTCCCAGATTAAAAAAAACCTGCAAGAATTTACCAACACCAGACCAGCTCTCCAAGAAGTTCGGAAGAGAGTGCTATATAAGGAAAGCTAAATACAGACACAGAAATAAGAGTTCAAAAACATCTAAGAAAATGGCTAACTTAATGGTAGGGACAAGTCTGGAGTTGAATGTTATCTTCTAGAATTTAAATGGGAAGACTGAATCACAACAGAAGATAAAGTACATGAGACTAAACTGGTGGAACAGAATCTTACGACTTTTGACTAAAACATTACTGATTTTCTTCCATGCTTTGTTTTCTAGATTTAAAGTTTTTTTGTCTTGTCTCGAGCTCCCAACAAGTTCATGTACCTACTATTTGAATAATATCTTAACCTGTTTCCTGGAGTTAAAGAGAAAAATAAATATGGGGAGTGAAATACTAATAAATAAACGTAGGCATAAAATTGCACACAGAAATATATATTGTTTGTACCCATGCAATTGCACTTAGAGAAAATGATCAGAAATACTGGTTAGTAAGCTTCCCATAGGCTAAAGCAAGGAGAAAGTAGAATCATTTATAAGATTAAATGCTCCAAATGTGAAAGAAGTTACTATTTCAATGGCATCTCAAAAAATTTATGACACTTTTGCTTCTTAGTTGATTCTCCCATCAACTGAAAAAGAATGGAAGGACAGAAAGGGTGAGTATTCATATATTTTTGCATAAAAAAATCATAGGAAAATACGTCATGGGACCAGCAGTTAGCGTAATGGCTATGTCGCTGGACTTCCACGTAGTCAACCTGGTTTGAGTCCCGGACCCAGTGGCTTAAACTCATACCGGGTGTGTGTGCGTGCATGCCCAAGATCCCGAGAGGAGAATGGAGGAGAAGGGATTATGGCATCGCCATCCTCCCTGGGGGGTGATTTCTCGCTTTCTGTCTCTCTGTCTCTGTCTGGTGAGAGCACGTGCCCTAATAGCAAAAATCTCTCCAAAAAAAAAAAAAGGAAAATACGTCATGACTTTTCCAACAACTAATAACTTGTCAAGAATTTACCTCTAGTAAATGGTAGAGCTAAGATCAGAATTCAGAGATGCTGAATAAAATCTGACTCCCAACAAACCCACTAAGCTGTCCTCTTCTCTAACGCTTATTGTCTCAGAAGACCCTTGAATGAAGCTGTGCTATGGAATCACTATGAAGTGATATCCTGAGGCATTTCCAAAACACCATAGAAACACAGAGGAGGAAATATTTCTGCCAGGATAGAAGAGAAGAGGTGGTGAATTTATAAAAACACTGACATACACACACTTATAAGCTAATTTTTATGTTCCAGAAAACAGTTTTTTGTTGTTATCACAGAGAATGTGTTTGCCAAGGAGAGACACAGAAGGAGAGAGAAAGAGAAAGCATCTCCCCCTGCCCCGCCAACTGAATACGATTATGCTACGATCCCTTCTCCTCTATTTCTCAATCCTGTGAGTATTTCTGGGCATGCATATACATGAACCTGATGTGTTTTTCAAGCTACCAGAGCTAGGATTTGAACTCTATACATGATCCAGCTCCCTTAACCACTAGGCCACAGAGCCAGCCCTGTAAAACAGTGTTTACAATCACTCAAGTTCCTTTCTGGTTGTTTTCTTTCAGACATGCAAGCACACAACCCTACATGCCATCTTTTTCTCCCTAGGCCTTACATCAATTCTAGAAAATACAGTGTTAGTCATTGGCATTGGCTTACAGATTCCATATTGACAAATAATCTACAATGCTCAGAAAATATTTAGACACAGGCCAAAATTTGGCTGTGACTTGTTATATTTCTTTATTCAATAGGCCAAGGATAAACGTAGTATTTCAGGGCTGTGTTTGAAGGCCAGTAACTAGCAAAATAGTATTTTTTATGAGTTGCATAAATGCTTTGTGGTGTTACTGAAATATCTTAATTGCTTTTATGAATATATTTAACGAGTTCCATTTAAAATGTGATGTTATTTACTTTATGGGACTAAATGACTCACTCCATCCAGACACTGCGTAAACCCAGAGGAACATTGTTTTTTGCCTGCGGTGTAGGGTGAACCAGAACGCTCTAAATCCAACTGTTAGTTGCTCTGCTCTGCCTGTGTGAGCTGTGTGCTGTTGCCCACAGGAGATCTGGGCTGGGGACTCTCTGTCTGAGAGCCTCTGGTCTGGTATGGAGGCTTAATTGAATAACAGCAGGGGCTTCAGCTGAAAGAGATGAGATGGCCAGTCAAGATGGCTACAAGGTCAAGAAACAGCCTCAGAGGAAGCAATGTGTGTGTCAGAGAGTCAGTAGAAGATCAATTTCAGACAGTAAGTTTCTGAGAAGAGGCTTGCTATCTTGTGGAATGAAAAAGAGTGGAGGCAAGAGGAACACCTATGCTGCTGGAACCCTTTAGCTCAGAGCCAAAGCTCTCATTTTGCTTTTACGTCTGCCCTTCATGATTTTATAGTTCATTCATTGTACCCATGTTTAAGTGATAATGTTAGCTAATTCTAATGAAGACTTACTATGTACCAAACACTGTAGTAAATACTTTTACATGCATTATCCTACTTAGTTTTCTCAGAAATTCTATGAGGAAGATATTGCTATTATTATAATTCCAATCTTATGTGTGAAAAACAAAAGCTTGATGATCTTGTTCAAGAATTTGCAGCTGTTAAATGCAAGAGGTAGAATTTGAATCCAGCACTTATTTACTAAATTGTCTTTTTTTTTTTCTTTAACTTTTTTCTTTTTGAGAGATTTTTACTATAGGGTGCATGTGCTGACTAGAGAGGCAAAAAGCAAGAAGTCACCTCCCAGGGGAAATGGCCACATCACAATCTTTCTCCTTTTGGGATTTGGGGCATGCATGTACACATGTTCCAGCATGATATCCTGAGGCATTTCCAAAACACCATAGAAACACAGAGGAGGAAATATTTCTGCCAGGATAGAAGAGAAGAGGTGGTGAATTTATAAAAACACTGACATACACACACTTATAAGCTAATTTTTATGTTCCAGAAAACAGTTTTTTGTTGTTATCACAGAGAATGTGTTTGCCAAGGAGAGACACAGAAGGAGAGAGAAAGAGAAAGCATCTCCCCCTGCCCCGCCAACTGAATACGATTATGCTACGATCCCTTCTCCTCTATTTCTCAATCCTGTGAGTATTTCTGGGCATGCATATACATGAACCTGATGTGTTTTTCAAGCTACCAGAGCTAGGATTTGAACTCTATACATGATCCAGCTCCCTTAACCACTAGGCCACAGAGCCAGCCCTGTAAAACAGTGTTTACAATCACTCAAGTTCCTTTCTGGTTGTTTTCTTTCAGACATGCAAGCACACAACCCTACATGCCATCTTTTTCTCCCTAGGCCTTACATCAATTCTAGAAAATACAGTGTTAGTCATTGGCATTGGCTTACAGATTCCATATTGACAAATAATCTACAATGCTCAGAAAATATTTAGACACAGGCCAAAATTTGGCTGTGACTTGTTATATTTCTTTATTCAATAGGCCAAGGATAAACGTAGTATTTCAGGGCTGTGTTTGAAGGCCAGTAACTAGCAAAATAGTATTTTTTATGAGTTGCATAAATGCTTTGTGGTGTTACTGAAATATCTTAATTGCTTTTATGAATATATTTAACGAGTTCCATTTAAAATGTGATGTTATTTACTTTATGGGACTAAATGACTCACTCCATCCAGACACTGCGTAAACCCAGAGGAACATTGTTTTTTGCCTGCGGTGTAGGGTGAACCAGAACGCTCTAAATCCAACTGTTAGTTGCTCTGCTCTGCCTGTGTGAGCTGTGTGCTGTTGCCCACAGGAGATCTGGGCTGGGGACTCTCTGTCTGAGAGCCTCTGGTCTGGTATGGAGGCTTAATTGAATAACAGCAGGGGCTTCAGCTGAAAGAGATGAGATGGCCAGTCAAGATGGCTACAAGGTCAAGAAACAGCCTCAGAGGAAGCAATGTGTGTGTCAGAGAGTCAGTAGAAGATCAATTTCAGACAGTAAGTTTCTGAGAAGAGGCTTGCTATCTTGTGGAATGAAAAAGAGTGGAGGCAAGAGGAACACCTATGCTGCTGGAACCCTTTAGCTCAGAGCCAAAGCTCTCATTTTGCTTTTACGTCTGCCCTTCATGATTTTATAGTTCATTCATTGTACCCATGTTTAAGTGATAATGTTAGCTAATTCTATTGAAGACTTACTATGTACCAAACACTGTAGTAAATACTTTTACATGCATTATCCTACTTAGTTTTCTCAGAAATTCTATGAGGAAGATATTGCTATTATTATAATTCCAATCTTATGTGTGAAAAACAAAAGCTTGATGATCTTGTTCAAGAATTTGCAGCTGTTAAATGCAAGAGGTAGAATTTGAATCCAGCACTTATTTACTAAATTGTCTTTTTTTTTTTCTTTAACTTTTTTCTTTTTGAGAGATTTTTACTATAGGGTGCATGTGCTGACTAGAGAGGCAAAAAGCAAGAAGTCACCTCCCAGGGGAAATGGCCACATCACAATCTTTCTCCTTTTGGGATTTGGGGCATGCATGTACACATGTTCCAGCATGACTTTCAAGCCACTGGGTCCAGGAAACAAAACCATGGTCGACCATGTGGGAGTCCAGTGCCTAAACCACTACTCCACCTGCTGGTTCCCTAAATTATCTTATTATTGATAGACTTATTTATCTTTGCTTACTGTTTTGAGTTAGGTTCATTGGCTTATAATTCATATAAAGTAAAATTCAACCTTTTAAACATATAATTTGATGAGCTTTCTCAAATATATATAATCACATAGCTGTTACTTCAGACAAGATGTACATGAGAATATTTCTACAACCCTCAAAAGTTTATGACATTTTGCTATCCATCCCTGTCCTTACAGCCTTTGTTAACCAAGTTGATTTCTGTCTCTGTAGATTTACTTTTTCTATAATATAATAATGAAATAATACAGCGTTGTCTCATTTCTTCCCTCATTCACTTAGCGTATGCTTTTTAAATTTCCCCATGTTGCCTGTCTTAGGATCATAGCTTTCTACTAGTAGCTCTGTACAGCATCCCATTCCAAGGAGGTGCCACCATTTATTTATCCATTCACCATTTGATAGTCATTTGTGTTGTTTCCAGTTCTGGCTTACTATGAATAAGGCTGTTACTAGCATTTGTGTATAGATTTTTGCATGACCTGTATCTTTGTTTTTTGAGTAGACATGTAGGAGTGGAACTGCTGTTTTAGGTGGGTGCTTAATTTTCTCCAGAGTTGCAAAACAGTTTTTCAAAATCGGTATTACCATTTTCGATGAGTTGGAGTTGTTCCACATCATTATCAGCACTTCATATTGTCCCTTTGTCATTTTAGCCATTCTTTTATGTGTAATCCTATTATGGTATATTTTGCATTTTCCTAATGGCTTATGCGGTAATATCTTTTTATTTCCTTATTTTCTATTTGTATGTTTTCATTGTTAAAATATTCATTGAATACTTTCATCAATTAAAAAAACAGATTCTTACTGAGTGAAACAACTTTTTATATATTATAGCAATAAGTTCATTAATGTATTCTATTCTATTATTCATTCATTCTACCTACCAAATAATCAATAAGCATTTATTGACTACCTATTATTAGACCTTTTACTGGATTGAGTAGTCTATCTCCTCTCAGTTTATGTTTATCTAGAACCTCAGAATATGAGTTTATTTAGAAATAGGGTCTCTATAGATGTAACTCATTAAGGATCTTGAGATAACATCTTTGCGGAGTTAGGGTGAGGCCTAAACCCGACGACTAGAATCCTTATCAGAAAATGAGAGGGCACAGAGAGAAACACAGAAAGCCACTTGAAGGCGATGCAGAGACTGTAGTCATGCCACTACAAGCCAATGACACCAGGAGATGCCCATAGCTGGAAATCTCAAAGAGAATTTCTCCCAGTCTTTGGAGAGTATGTACCTGCTGACTCCTTAACTCCAGATTTCTTGCTTCCAGAACTGTGTGAGAATCCATTTCTGTTGTTCTAAGCTTCAGAGTTTGTGAGAGTTTGTTGTGCCAAACACTATTCCAGAATAATAGGTGTACTTGGTTTTAAGAAATTCAATGAGTAATGATATAAAATAAACTGGCAGGTATTTTCTGAAAGCATTTGCCACTTATTTTTTCCTTTTTTAAAAGTTTTTGCTATTTTTGTACACTTGTCGAAGAGACATAGATTGGGAAAAAAAAAAATCGCCCCCAGGAGCATGCTGTAATCCCTTCTCCTCTATTCTCTCCTTAGGATTTTGGGCACACATGCACAGGCACCCAGCATGCTTTTCAAGCTGCTGGGTCCAGTACTTGAACCTACTTGAACTGGGGTTAGTCATCTGGGAGTCTAGCACCTTAAGCACCACACTACGTGCTGGCCCTATTTGCAACACTTTTACAGAATTAGTAATATTTGAACTCATTTTTATTATTTTTTAGAAAGCTTTTGCCATAGGGTACATGTGCTCATGGGAGAGAGAGAGAGAAAGTGAGAAATCACCCCCTGGGGGCATGGGCACTGTTCAATCCCTTCTCCATTTTTCCCTCAGGATTTCGGGCACACATGCACAAGAACCCGGTGTGAATTTCAAGCTGCCAGGTCCTGGGCTCTAACTGTAGTCAACCATGTGGGGAGTCCAATGCCTTAACTACTACACCACCTGCTGGCTCCTGAACTTTTTTTTTTTTTTTTGAGAGGTTTTTGCTATAGGGCATGTGCACTCGCCAGAAAGACAGAGAGAGAGAGAGAGACAGAGAGACAGAAAGCATGAAATCACCCTCTAGGGGGGATGGCCACACCACAATCCCTTCTCCTCCATTCTCCTCTTGGGATCTTGAGCATGCACGCACATGTGCCCGGCGTGAGTCTCAAGCCACCGAATCTGGGACGCAAACCACGGTCGACTACATGGGAGTCCAGCGACATAGCCATTATGCTAACTGCTGGTTCCATCCTGAACTTATTTTTAAAGGATGATAAGGCATTGCTTGGTCAGATACAGCATGGGAGGAAGGAGCAGAGAGACAAGCTAGTCAAAGAAAGTATAGAAAAGAGTGGAACCTTGATAGGACTTGGTGAGAAGGGAAACTGAGTTACTGTGAGAAAACCATGGAAGGGCAGGGCAAGGGATAAGGCTGAAAAAGTCAGAAGGTAGACATCATTCAAATGGCCTCATATACTTTGCTAGAGTCTTTGTTTTATTCTGAAGTCAGTGTAGAACAAGTCATGATCTTAATTATGGGAAACAATGTCACCAGACATCAGTCTTGTGCAGTGATTGAGATCACATGGGCCCAGCCCTGACTCCTGGCTCTCTGCTTATTAACTATGGAAACTTGGCAAGTGTCTTCATATCTGTCTGTCATTTGTATAATGGAGATAATAATAATACCTATGACAAAGTGCTGACGTGAGGAGTAAATGAGTTAAACCAGCATAATTCTTAGCAGTATTTGGCATATACAGTATTAGACACTGAGCTGAATACAAGTCATTATTATCAAGTGCACGTTTTAGTACTAGAAAGTTCATTCTGGAATGTGGAGATATGGAAAGCACTTTTGAGGTAGTAGCAATTGTTTAAGCAAATGTCTGAATGATGTAAGGTGGAAGAAGTTTTGAGAATTCTTATATAAAATCAAAGGGTTGGATTAGTAACTATGATGGAAGAACTGGGAAAGGAGAAAACATGTTGGCTCAAAGACTTCTGCCTTGAAACACAGAGGAGGAGCTGGAGCCATTAGCAGAGAGCAGGAAGAGAAGACTGTGTGATTTGGTGTTGGGATGGTAGGGAGACAGGAATATATTTAATAGTTTAGACCTGTTCAGTTTACGGTGACTGCAATATCCAGGTAGAAAAGCTTAAAAAGAAGGTGAGAAGTCATTCTGAAACAAAAGGAATAGATGTGAATTCCAAAGAATGCACAGTATGCTTTCACAAAGTTTGAAGAGGCACAGTTAGAGCAAGGTCAGAGCTTAGCATATACATATACACACACTTCTAGAGGAAGGTTTCTCCAGGGGCAGGGTCTTCAGCAATGCTTTGTGTCAATCAGCTGTGTGTCCTATTAAAATGCAAATTTTGGGATTCTAAATCAAATTCCTGGAGGGCAGGTCCTGAGACATTGTAGTTTAGAATACATCCCAGGGACCAGCAGGTGGCATAATGGTTACCTCGCTGGAGTCGACAGTGGTTCCAGTAACTCATGCTGGGCATGTGCATGTGTGTGTGCTCAAAGTCCCGAGAGGAGAATGGAGGGGAAGGAATTGCAATGTGGCCATCCCCTAGGGGTGATTTCTCACTTTCTGTCTCTGGCGAGTGCAACGCACCCTAGAGCAAAAGTCTCTCTAAAAAGTAAAGAACACATCCCAGGTGATGCTTATGCATATATTGACTTCTGAAAAACTGTAGGGGCTCCAGTCTTGCCTGTTTATTAGCATCTCCTAGGGCATGTCTAAAACACTCTGGCACCTGGGCTCCACTGCCTGTTTATTAGCATCTCCTAGGGCATGTCCCAAACACTGGCACCTGGGCTCCACCCCAAGAACTTCTCATTTATTGGTTTGGGATGGAGGTCACAGGCTCAGTCTATGTAAAAAGTGCCTCAGGTGATTCTAATTCGCAGCCATGTGCAAGAAGGGAAAAAGGGGTAATCCTTGAGAAGACAGAACAGAAAAGATCTGGAAGTCAAGTGAGAAAAACATTTTTAAAAGCAGGAATAGGTAACATTACTAGTGGAGACAAGCATCCACAGGTGGAAGAGTAGAACTGAAAATAAGATAGTGGATTTGACCAACAGGAGGCTGGTGCCAAACGGAGAGAGGGTATTTTTAGCTGAGGTGAATAGGAATAGCAACATGTGATAGTAACTGGTGAGGACGTGGAGACACGACTATGGACCAGGCTCTCATGACATCTGAAGGGGCAGTAACCCAGCTACAGCAAAGTCAATATACTCTGTGAATATATATATACACGCAGATTTTTTAGAATGAATATATTTCAAATTTTTGTAGGTGAAAAAGAAATAACTTTTTAAAATTGCCATTGGGCACATGGGCTATGCAAGAGAGGCACCTGGAGGTAGAAGGAGCGGGAAGAAGCGCTTTCATCCGGGGGGCGTGGTCACACTGCAGTCTCCTCTTGAGTGCCCAGCATGGCGATTTGGGGCATGCGCGTTTGCGCTCGATGAGTTTTTCAAGCATTGGCGACCAGTGTTCCAACTGCGGTGGGCCGTGTGGGATCTGGCCTCTCTTAACCAGTACGCCACTGCGCCAGCCCGGAAGGCATGATTTTGAAAAGTCAAAGTCTAAGGAATTAGAAACAATTGGGCATTTCTGAGGTAAAGGAGAAAGTAACACAGTTATCTCCTTGAGAAGGAGAGGTAAGGATGAACACAGGGATGGTCTCCGTATAGACCATTTTGGTTCCACTTGCCCAATGTGAAGGAGCTCACCTACTATGACGAGATGGGTTTAGAGTCATGGAAGACTTGAAGGGCGGTGAATTGTTTGCATGGGGAAAGCATGAGGAAGCCGAATAAAGACCAGTATAAACTCTGCTGGACAGTATTCCGGAGTCCCATTGGTATGTGAAGTCAGATTTCTGATGACAACAATCCCTATAACCAGGTGGTTTTCTCTAGTAAATGGCTATTGGGAAATGGTTATTGATATATCTTGTTTAGGACTGGCAGGGGTAGAGTAGAAAACAAGTAGAAGCGATGGTATTATTAGACCACGGTTAAAGTGGTTGATGTAATTAATGACTTGTTGAATGGGCAGAAGAGACTTGCCTAGGATAATAAGGATGTTGCAGGATTCATAGTCTTGGTCAGCTCTCGGTGCAGGGAATGAGACACAGGTGGGAAGAATGAAGATTAGGAATGTCAAGTGGGATTTCTTAGTTTAAGAAATCAGAAGGGATGAAGATGTTGGTAGGGCAATACCCGTGCTATACTTAATCGCTATTGGGAAGTGGTTGGGCCAGCTGATGGCATAATGGTTAAGGTGGCTGGATCTCGCCTAGGTGACTGCATGATTTGAGCACTGTCCCATTACTTGAAAAGCATGCTTGGTGTGTGTGCATGTGTGCCCAAAATCCCAAATGGAAAATGGAGGAGAAAGGATTTCAGTTTGCTCATCACCCCTAGGGGTGCTTTCTTATCTCACCACCCTACCCTCATCTCTCTCTGTGAGCACATGTGCCCTACAGCAAAATTAAAAAAGAAAACAAGCAAAAAACAAAAGAGAGTACATTGCTGATTGTAGCAGAGGTATAACATTGAAATGGGAGCAGTAGAGGAGACAGAGCTAGACACCTGATATTTGGACTCAAGTAGTAATTTTTTAAAGTGTTATATATAGAGATGATAAAAATTTAGCAAGGTCTAGTGTGTACCAGGTATGAACACCTCAGAAAAGGTTGTCTTGGGTTGGAATTCTCACTCATATTATTTACCATTTGTCTAATGTTGGGCATGTTATTTCCTCAAGCCTCAACTTTTCTGTTAAAAACAGAAAACAATGATATAGGGAATTTTAGTAAGAAACTGCATTTCTTGGATAAATTTTTAAAATGCATAAGAAGCATTTAGCACAGGTTCTGGTACTTATAATCTTTTTAAAAAATTATTTAATTTTATTTATTCATTTATTTATTTTTAATTTTACCAAAGATATATATATAAATAGAGAGAGAGAGAAAGCGAGAAGGCAAGCCACCAGGTCTGGTACTCAAACTGTGGTCAGCCATGTGGGAGTGTCCAGCACCTTATCTACCATGCCACCTGCTGGTCCCCTGGAGCTTATAATCTTGATGAAATAATTCTAATTTTCCTGCCCCCCCTTATTTGTGTGCTAATCAGAGTCTGAGGCTGTCAATATATACTTATAAAGAACTATATACTATCAAAATCTATCTGTAAGGTATGTAAGAAAGAGACTTTAGGGGCCAGCAGATGGCGTAATGGGTATATTTCTAGACTCCCATGTAGTTAGCTGCAGTTCAAGTCCCAGACCCGGCAGCTTAAAACTCATGCCAGGCACATGTGCATGTGCCCAAAATCCCGAGAGGAGAATGGAGGAGAAGGGATCGCAGTGTGGCCATCCCGCCTCGGAGGTTATTTCTTTCTGTCTCTCTCTGTGTCCTCCAGTGAGCATACGTGTCCTATAGCAAAAAATCTCTATTTAAAAAAAGAGAAAGAGACTTTTATTCCTCTGAACTTAATTTCATTTCAGTTCATGGAAATTTTCCCCAAACTGCCAGTAGGCTTTGTAGAGGTTAACTTTTAAGGAGACAATGGCCATGGAAGAACAGTGGTTAGGCCAGAGATTAGTTTTTTCCTTGGCTCTTATTCAGGCATGTTATCGTTGGGGGGACATCCTTTTTGCTTGGTTTTGGTGCAGTACTTTGGAGGTATGAGGAACAGCCTGTTGCTTTGGGGCCATTGTAGGTATGAGTAGCATCTATAAAGTATTGTCTGTAGGAGTTCTGACTCTGTTCTATTTAAACTCACTTTGCAGCCTTTCATTTTTAGAAGGTTGTCAGGACCAGCAGATGACATAGCTGTTATATTGCTGGACTCCCACATAGTCAACTGCAGTTCGAGTTCCAGACCCGGTGGTTTAAAACTCAACACCAGGTGTGTGTGTGTGTGTGTGTGCTCTAAGTCCTGAGAGGAGAATGGAGGAGAAGGGATTTGTGGCCTAGCCATCCCCCCTGGGGGTGATTTCTTGCTTTCTGTCTCTCCAACAAGCACTTGCACCCTATAGCAAAAATCTCTCTCCAAAGGGAAAAAATAAAGAAGGCTGTCACTTTCTTGTGGTTTCTTTCCAAGACACAGGGCATGGAGTTTTGCTCCTGGGATATATAAGGTGATCGTTGGAAGTCAGAGCTCAGGACCATCTCTCTTTCCCATCTTTCTATCCTTGTCCCTCCTCCATGTGCCTGCCCCTGCCCCTATGCTACCCCAGGTCCAAAGTAGCATAGTTTGGAAGATTTGGAAAGGAATCTTGCCCTTTAAAATCTCAATGCCCCCGCTTACAAACATTGTATGACCATCCAGGAAGCTTTTTATTCCCAGAAGGGCTTTAGGATTTTTAAAACCAAAGTCATAAAGAGAGCTCTTTTACCCACTCAGCCCCTTGTCTGCCTTCTCTTATCCTTCCTCTGGGACAATAAACAAATTGGCTAACTCAGGACAGAGAGGATATGAGGGAAAATAACTTTTTAGGAAAAATAATCACTTCAGAAGTCACCCCTCCCTCCCATATATATCCTGTAAATGGTCCTTCTTAAGTCAGTATGTATGTAAATAAACCAGGTCAAAAAAGGAATTAGTGATGAAAATTCTAGACAAGGTTCATGTGGCATTCTGCAGCTCCGTAGTAATTGAGGGGCTAGGATTCCAAAGAGGGAATGAGAGAGATCTTAGAATTAACATGAATAATTAGGAGCATATTTTGCTTCTTTTCTATATATAATGCAGGACTTCTATATCTTACTTAATAGTGAATAAACTTCAGGAGAGATTGTGTAATAGGGCTGGACAAGCTGTAGGATACAAGCTCTTGCATCATAGCATGCTCATAGCCTGTTTAAAAAATTCCTTATTGTTTGCCGTACAATAGGTATTTCTTATTTTCAGAAAATGTGAGGTAGAGATATGGGACTCGACAGTGGCGTAGTGATTATGCAATGTTCTGCAGAGCTGGCTCATGAGGGAAGGTTCCAGCTTCTTATCCAGAGACCTCCGTGAAACACACCGGTCATATGTGTGTCTGTAATTGGGGCTGGCTGGGCATGGATTATGGCATTGGGGCCCTACTGAGAGTACTACTCTTTTTCTTTCTCTCTCTTGCTCATGGAAGAAATAGGTAAGCTTATAAACAATGACTAGACTGGTCCTGTTGTCTAATTGTTAAGGGAGTCAGATCTCACATGGCAACTATTGTTTGAGTCCCAGTCCTGGCAGCTTGAAAACCACACTGGATGTGTGTGGGGTGCATGCATGTCCCAAATCTTGACAGAATGGAGAAATGAAAGAGAAGGAATACAGTGTGACCTTGTCCATTGGGCGGAGGGGCATGCTTCTTCCCATCTCCCTCTCTGTCTCTTTGTCTCACTCTGGTTTGTGCACATGCCCTCTGGCCAAAACAAAACAAGACAAAAACAGTAAATATAAATTGTTCTAAAAATCAAGCCAAAGGTATTTAAGGAAATGATAGCAGTGTCTTCTAAAGTGTTCAAAACATTGTTAGCCTATTTAAGGACATGGAATGGAACTGGACTGAATACACTTGACTGCAGGTTTCTCTTCTACCTCCACACATTTCAGAAGAGAAAACTGAACCTCAATGTTCTTCTGAAAAGGTCTGCAAAATACATATGCCAAGACTGCTATATCGTATCAAGCCATGGGCATTCTTCACATTTTATTCTACATGAAAGATGCTTTTAAGACAATTCTATACATCTGCTATGTGAGAGAAGCTGCAGCTTTAAGACAGTAAAACTAGAGAAGTTGATTATAAGTAGAAAAGTTAGGGGACCAGCAAATGGCATAATGGTACGTTGCTGGACTCCCACATAGTTGACTGTGGTTCAAGTTCCAGACCTGGTGGCTTAATACTCATGCTGGCATGTGTACATGCATGCCCAATATCCTGAGAGGAGAATGGAGGAGAAGGGATGTGGCATGACCATCTCCCCCAGGGGGTGATTTCTCGCCTTCTGTCTCTCTCAGTCTCTCCAGCAAGTGCACATGCCTCCTAGCAAAACATACCTTAAAAATAAATATACCAATATTTATATATGAACTATAAATATGTATATAAATATCCCACAGAACAAAGTATTGAAACCTGTTAAGTAGACACCAAAGTCAAATTGTTCTACATTTGTATATAAAACAGTAAACTTCATTTGAAAGAGGATGTAAACTGCAAACAGCAGAAATAATTATTCTAAATATTTTACAAAGTAGGGCATTAAGATTGAGAAAAGGTGAAAGTAGGGAGAAGTAAAGGTGTAATTATGATTCTAAATAGAAGGCTGAGTTCATGCTGTAGCACCTCTTACCCCACCTCTAAAAATATCAGTAAAAGGATAAAAAATCAGCTCCATAACCGCACTGAATGAAAACGGAGAAACCTCAGTGCCAAAAGCTATGAGAGAAAATTAGAGATGGTGAACACGTGCTTCTAGATTGGAAGCTGCAGTGTCTGTGGAAAGCTAAGTGGGGTCTCAGTGCCAACTAAGGTGGAAGGAGTGCCTAGGTGCAGGGTGGCACGAGGTGACAGTCCACAGGTGAATGGCTTGCAGCTGTGCTGTTTTATGGACTCATGCATCCTTCTTCCTTTATCTTAGGCTAGATAGAAGCAAGAGAGGCACAGGTTAGGGCTGGGAGCTGAGTGGAACCTGCTGAAACGTGTTGTACCCCGAGCCTTGTTAGACCCAGGGAGATCGGGAAACAGCAGCTGCAGTACGGGTAACTAAACCCAACCCTTGGGTTTTCACAGTAAAAATGCAGGATGTACAAAGTATAGTCATTTCAAAAACAACTTATCCGTTTGTTTTGCCCCCATGGATAGTAATTATATGTATCTAAAGTGTGTAGCACAAACTGGTAGAAACTTTCTAGTTTTGTATCTGTCCTCTCTGAAACGCTGTTTTCTTCGAATGTTTGAGTCCTAAAGGTAGAGCTTTTAATGATAAAAATTGTCCATAGGATAGTCTGAAACATCTATTTAGGCAACTTGCTTGAGAAGACATATGGGACTTTGAAAAGTTCATGGAAAAAAATGCAATTAAAATGTGAGTTTAATTTGGTGCACAAAATTTAAACACCCATATATAATTCTTTATAATATGCATTTTGTGTGATTTCAGATTCTTTACCATATGATTTTTCTTTGCTTTGGCTTGTGCACATGGATTTATTGTTTCCTTTTTTATGTCTTTTTAAATTAATTTATGTTTCAACTGAGATGAATTCCTATGAATTCCTTGAATCACTAATTTTTAATCTTTTTACCGTGTGTGTGTGTATGTATACACTTAGATTTGTCTTTCTTTTCTCTCCTTTATGAGGGAGGGAGAGAAGTAGAGTTAAGCATTTTGTGACAGGGTCTCACTGTATTGCAATTCTTGTGCCCTAAACTCCGAATTAACCTAAAATTACGGGAAAGCACAGCTATGCCCAGTTAATTCAAGTTGTCCTACTTATGCCAAATATTTTTCTAACTATGGATTCTTTTGGTTCACATTTGGTGTACTTCTCATTTTTTTAATAGTTTCACTTTTTTCCTATTCTTTTAGTAGTCACACAAGGGACAACAGTATTCACTATTGGTTTCTTAGGGTAGAATATCAGTACTTTTTCAGTTAGTAATAACTCTTAAACTTCATTTATCCCCTCCAATGTTTTTTTCAATTTGTACTAAATTATTCCATCTAAATGGTACAAAACCTTACTTTTTAATGTGTTACTTAGTGCTGTAGATATCCATTTGTGTTTATACATCTATTTGTTTTTTGTTTCTCTACATTATTTTTAGATTCACTCTTCAATTCCTTCTGACTGAAGGACTTCTTTCAGTCCTACTTTAAGTGAAGTGAGGAAGTCTGCTAGTAATGAAGTCTCTCAAATTTTGGAAAGTGGAAATGTCTTTATTTCATTTTTGATTTTGAAGATTATTTTTCACTGCTCATAGAAATCTAGATTGTCATTTACATTCTTTCAGCATTTTAAAGATGCCATTCCATAGTCTCTTGATTTCTATGGTTTCTGTTGACATCAGTGCTCAGTTGTTTTTTTTTTTCTGAAAATATGAGCATTTTATTTTAAAAGTTATTATGGATGGGGACCAGCAGATGGTTTAATGGTTTCATGGCTGGACTCCCACATGACTGACTCGCTTTGAGTCCTGGCCTGAAACCCAAGCCAGGAATGTGTGCGTGTGTGCCCCAAATCCTGAGAGAATGGAGAAGGGATTACAATGTGGCCATTCCCCTGGGGGGCGATGTCTTGCTTTCTGGCTCTTTCTGGTGAGCAAACACACCCTATAGCAAAAATCTCTCTCTCTCTCTCTCAAAAAAAGTTATTATAGTTATTATATTTGTTTTTCTAAACCTTTGAAATTTATGTATGTTTTCAGTTATAGGTAGAGAGAGAATGTGATTTTTTTTGCATCTGCTTTTGATAACTTATAAAAGTTTATAGTAGGGTATAATATTTAGTATTTGTAAATGTTTCATCATGCTGGAAAGGAGTTGTAATCTTAGTAGATACCAATATTGAAATATGTCTATTTCAGTTCATTCTAACTTATTTTTAAATTTGTTCTAAAGTAAATACATTTTGAGTACATTAGAATTAGACTCATTTGGGACCAGCAGTTGGCATAATGGCTGTCACTGGACTCTCATGTAATCAACCGTGGTTTGAGTCCCAGACCCAGTGGCTTAAAATCACACAGGGTGTGTGTGCATAAGTGCCCAAGATCCTAGAGGAGAATGGAGGAGAAGGGATTGCGCCATGGCCATCCCCCGGGGGGGTGAATTCTCGTTTTCTGTCTCTGTCTTTCTGGCAAGCACATGTTCCCTATAGCAAAAGCTACCCCTCCCCCCAAAAAAGAATTACATTCATTTAATAGATTCAACATTATAGTTAGATAGGCATAAGTTTTAGTTCTTTAGTGCAGTACGATGACTATAATTAACAATAATATATTGTTTTTTCAAGATAGCTAAAGGAGAGGATTTGAATGGATTTGATCATGATCATTGTACATTATATTTATGCACCAAAACCCCGCACACTGTATCCTATAAATATGTATAATTATTGCATCAATTAAAATCAAATTTCATATTATCATATTAAAAACACATTAGAAACACATTTAAACTTTTCCTCTAGATTTCTATTAAAATTTTCTCTGTAGTTTATTAATATTTTGGAGAATAAATATGTTAAAATCTGTATAGTTTTCTAAAAATGTATACTTAACATTTCTAATGGTTTTGCCTAAAATTTTTTTATACTTTTCCCATACAATTCATGTCAGTTCTACATTCATTGTGAATTGTACTTTGGTGTAGTTTCTCTTGATTTATCCTTTCTAGTTCTCCCTTTAGTGTTTATCATATTACTTAAAAATGTTCTGTTTCATAATTATTAATTCTGGCTTTCCTGTCATATGGATTGGGTTTCAAATACTGTCTCTGCCATTCGTTAGCCATGTGACATTACATGCCTCAAACAAGTTTCCTCACCTCGTAAACAGTATGAAAAATAATGAGAAGATGTGAATATCTCTTAGCATAATCATAGCATTGTAAGCACTCAATCAAGTTAGTCATTGGTATTGTTGTCCAAGTAATATTAGAATACTAAATGAGAAAAATAAAAATAATTAAATATGCAATGCCAAATAAACCTAAAAAACAGAAGGAAAGATTAATAGAGGTAAAACAAAGACTAAGAATATAAATAATAATACTGACATATATATACATACATATATATGTGTGTGTGTATATATATGAATGATTTCTTCTTTAAAATTCTTTTTCCATTTTATTATTGTTGTTATTTTAAAGTTTTGCTGTAGGGCACATATGCTTACTAGAGAGAGACAGGAGAGAGAGGAAGTGAGAAAGCAAGCTACAGGTGCAGGGCTCAATTTGTGGTTGGCCTTGTAGGAGTCCAACGCCTTAATCACAATGCCACATGTTGGCCCCAGAACTATTTCTTAAAAATTAATCGATACATGTCTGTCAAATCTAAAAGAAAAAGTAAAAAGCCAACTATCAACAAGTACATATCATAGTTTGGCACTGATGTAATTATGATAATTATGAGAATATTTTGTCAGTTCTATGTTAATAAATTTGAAAAATTTTATGACATAATTTTTTAGAAAAATACAAATTTAAAATTATTCCCCCCCCAAATCAGTAAAACTAAGAAGTATTAGTTACATAACAATTATACCCTGTCACCAAAGAAATCACTAGGGTCAACTAGTTTTGTTTTGAATTGCTCCAAATTTTCTTGGAATATGTAATTTCAATAATATGTATATTTTTCCAGAACAGGATTGATGAAGACAATTTATTTAATTATTTTAATAAAATAACAAAACCCTAATATACATAATATATCCAAAATGACCATTTACTGTCATGACTATAAATGTAAAAGTCATAAGTAAAATCCTGGCATATCTAACTTGCTATCAAAAGGAAAAGCCACTGCAATCAAGTAGGTTTTTTCCTTCTATAGATGTTTAAAATATTTATATTATAGCTATGCCAAAATTAAAAAAATAAAAACATTAATCTCTTCGAAATGTAAAGAATTACACGGACAATATGCATAGCACTCTAGAAATACAGAAACACTGCGTCAGCAGGGTGGTCTCGTGGTTAAGGTGGGTAGATCCCCCATGGTTGTCTGTGCAGTTTGAGTTCTAGACTGCAGCATCTTCAAAAGTGCACCGGGTGTGTGTCAGGCCCAAATCTTGAGAGGGGAATGGAGGATTAGAGATGGGGGTGTGGTCATCCTCTGGGGGATGTTTTGTGACTCCCCACTTCCACACCCAGCCTCCATCCCCGCCCTCCCCACCCTTCTGTTTCTCTCTGATGAGCAGGCAACCTATGATAGAGTAAAAAAAAAAAAGAAAAAAAAAAAAGAAAAAAGAAACATTCTAATCAGTATTGTATGTGATACAGTACACAAAACATTTAAAACCTCAAGGCTCAGAGTCTCACAGATCGGAACCTACCTTTTTGATAAACTCTTAGTAAAGTCTTGGAAACTAGAAGCAAGATAGTTTGTGACACGTATGCTTCCCAAAAACTAGAATAGATTTTTACTGAATAGTGGTATATCTGATAGTATATGTTTCTAAAAGGTCCAAATGTAATAACAAAATGAAAAAAAAAAAAAGACCTGGCTGAACCAACTGAAAACTTGAAATATGTTGTTCAATAAGACAACTAGATGCAGTAATAAAAAATAAAATAAAAAAGGGGTAGCTTTTTCATATATGGCAATAATCTTTTAAACAATATATGGAAATATGCCTTATATGGTAACATTAAAATCTGAAAATATTTATATTTCCTAATAATTATAAGAAAGGTGTAGGACATTTATGAAAAATTATAATAAAACTATCATGGATACTTAAAAGAAGTCTTGAATAAACATAACGATATACTATGTTCCTGGAAGGAAAGGATAAAATTTTAAACTATGTTAACTCTTTACAAATTAACATACAAGTTTAATAGCATCTCAAATAGGCATAAAAAGATTTCCTCATCCAACTTTGGTTGAAGCAGTTCTAATGATTCTAAAAGAACAAATGTAAGTTGACTAGCAACTTTATCTAAACATAAGATGAGGGTTACTTGTTATTAAAATACAACTCTTCAGTATTTAATGAAATTAATGTATAAAATTCAATGGAACATTATAACAGATAAGAGAATGCTTAAGCAGATATAATTACATATATAAGGTTTGTTTTTAATTTAATACAAATGCCATTGTTATATTTGTAGTAGTAATGAAATTATCCCCAATGAATGGTGGTGTGTTAATTTAACTTAAAAATAATACTTGAGTTAAAAATAATACCATAAAAATAAGTGGACTATGTAGATAAAGTTCTTGTATATTGTACAATAGTTTACATTGCATTAAGCATGAAATAATAATGAAATCACACACACACAAAAGACAGATTTGAATGTATCCTCATAAAGTGTTAAAAATTACTTGTGTTAAAACACATAGAAGTTGATAAGCGTATGGAAAGATGCTGAATATCACTAATCATTAGGGAAACGCAAATGAAAAACACAAGGAGATACCACTTTACAATCATTAAAATTACTTTTATTAAAACCAGTCAAACAAACAAAATAATAATAGTTACAAGAGTTGGCCAGAATGTATATAAATTATAACCTTTGGAAGTTGGTGGTAGGAATGTAAAATGGGTGTGCTGCTGTGAAAAACAATAAATGGTTACTCAAAATAGTAGTAAACATAAGAGATACCATGTGACCCTGCAATTCTACTTTGGATCTCTACCCACAAGAATTGAAAGAAGAGATTTGAACAGATACTTTTACACACCTTCATGGCACCATTTTTCACAGTCAAAGGTGGAAGCAACCCAAGAATGGGTGGATAAATGGACACACACACATATTATTCAGCTTTGAAAAGGAAAGAAACTCTGATTTATACTGCAATGTGGATGAAACTTGAGGACTTTATGCCAGGCAAAAGAAACCAGTTACCAAATAGAAAAATATTGTATGATTCCACTTATTTTAGGTGTCCCTGGTAGCCAGATTCATAGAGACAGAAAGTAGAATGGTGATTGCCAAGGACTAGGATAAGGGGAATTATATATTATTTCATGGCATGGAGTTTCAGTTTGGGAAGGTAAAAAAGTTCTGGGGATAGATATTGGTAAAATATCAGTGCGAATTCACAACAATGTGAATGCTCTTAATGCCATAGAACTATATACTTTAAAATATCAACTTTCAATTTTGCTATTAAAAAATAAGGGCATATGCACATAATTTTCTTGAAAAACTTTAAATGTACATTACAAAATATGGAAAATATTTTTTGCAAGTATACCACATTATTAACATCCTTAATACACAAAGATGCTCCAAAAAGTTTATGGAGGGGCCGGCAGGTGGCGTAGTGGTTAAGTGTGCTGGATTCCCACATGATTGATTGTGGTTCTTGTCCTGGACCTGGCGGCTTGGTTTCTCCTTTTCCCTCTCTCTCTCTCTCTTGGTTTGTCCCTCTCTGGTCAAATTTAAATAAATAAATAAATAAAGTTAAATGAAAAAATCTTTTAAAAAAGTTTATTGAAAAATGTAATGAGAATGTGAATTTTTTTGGTGAAAAATTCTGAAACCTATTTGTAGTTTTTTTCTTTTTCTTAAAGATGATTTCATTTTACTTATTATTTCTTATTAATTTGCTATAGGCATGTGCACTCACCACAGAAAGACACACAAATGAAAGCAACCCAACTGGTCTAGGTCTTGAGCTGTGGTTGGCCATTTGGGAGTCCAGCACCCTTAACCACTGTAACACCTGCTGGCTCCTGAAGACTCTTTTTATAATGTATGATTAGTCTGCTTTTTTTTTTTTTTTTTTTTGAGAGGTTTTCGCTATAGGGCACGTGCGCTCTCCAGACAGACAGAAAGAGACAGAGAGACAGAAAGCGAGAAATCACCCCCCAGGGGGGATGGTCATGCCGCAATCCCTTCTCCATTCTCCTCTCAGGATCTTGGGCGCGCACACACACGCGCCCGGCGTGAGTTTTAAGCCACCAGGTCTGGGACGCGAACCGCAGAGTCCAGCGACATAGCCATTACGCTAACTGCTGGTTCCCTGATTATTCTATTTTTAAAAACTTAGCCTCAACAGAAACACAATCAAAAAGTATGAGATGACAAATAATGATTATAAAATGTTCAAATTCACTAGTAAGTAAATAAAAGTTTAAAAATAAGATCCCATCAAATTAGTGAAGTTGAAAATGCGTAATATTTGATGTTGATGTTGGTGCAGTGAAGTAAACATTTCATATACTGGTAAAAATGTTAACTGAAGCTTTTTTTGAAAAGCAATTAGGACAATTATCTTTAGAATATCCACAGACTTTGATCAAATTATGTCATTTTTAGGGATTTAATGTAGAACAAGTAACAAATGGGGACAAAAATGATAAGGCATTACTATAATTGTTAAAAATAGTGCTAAATTTAAAAATATACCAGAATTCATTAACTGAAAAATTAAAATGTGTTAAAAAATCTAGATACCAGAAAGACTGGAAGAATACATAACTGTGTTCATTGTGGTAATGTTCATGGCACGCTTATGGGTGATTTTTTTTTTTTTGCTAGGTTTTTAGGTTTAAAATGTTCTATACTAGCCCATCTGCTATGGTACAGGCAGTAAGGGCACTGCTGTGTGATGCTGAACACCATGTGGAAAGGCTCAAAGTTCAAGTCTCAGGTCTGCATCTACACAATGCGTGTGGGTGTGCCCATGATCCTCGCTGGCTGCAAGGCTGGTAGGAGGATACAATGTGAGGGCCCAGTTGGGACCTCTTTCTCTATCTGTGGAAATAAGTAAACATATCTCCAAGAAAAGAAAAAAAAGGGACCAGCAGTTGTCATAATGGCTATGTGGCTGGACTCCCATGTTGTTGACCATGGGTCGAGTCCCAGACCTGGTGGCTTAAGCTCAGTTTTCTTCTTCATTCTGTACCTCATCTGGCCATTTCTCATACTACTCATTTCTTTCAACCTGTATCCTGCATTAGGCGGTCATTTGCAAAGTACATTCCAGCTCTTGCTTTAGTTCCGATGTCCAGTCCTGCAACCACCATACACCGAGATCCTGTTCTGTGGTCGTAGTGTCCTGTCAACTTAGTCTGCTCTTTATTGCATGATCGCTCCAAGCTGCAATTCAAATAGAGAATATTTATCCAAGTAGAAAGAATTTTACAGCCCCTATAGTGGTACTTCAGGTTAAAATGATGGTCGATTCATTTGCCCCTACATAAAGTGATTCCCTTATTACCAATAACTTCAATCTTATCAAGTGCTCATTCAGAACTGTGCTTTGCTCCTCATTTTCTCCATCCTCATGGCTTTTTTCCTCAAATGACCCTTCCAAATGTGTTCTATTACAGTATGATTCTAGAAAAACAGAACTGGAGGCATCTGAACACACAGCTTAGACGGGCAGCATCTGTGAATCTTAATTGAGTGAAAGGCTTTCTATCCTCTTCTAAAATATACATAAATTTTTATTTTCTACCATGGACATGCACTTGCTGGAGAGAGAGAGAGAGAGAGAGGGAAAGTGAGAAAGTACCCCCAAGAGGGAATGAGGGATGGTCACATTGCAATTCCTTCTCCTCTATTTCTCCTTCAGGATTTTGTGCACACACACGTGTGGATGTTTTTCAAGCCTCCAGGTCCAGGACTTGCACTGCACAATCAACCATGTGGTATCCAGGCACCTTTAACACCACCCTACTGGCCAGCCCTGAGTATATATTTAATTGATCTTTTTTTGAAAGACCGATTTTTACTTTCAGCAGTTTTCTTAGGGTCACCATCCATTCATCAGCCAGTAAGCATCTTCCATATTCCAGGCACTGGGCTATACATCACCTAAATTATTTTAGGAGATCCATTTAGAATATAAAGACAATGTCTAATACTAGAATGCCATCTGAGATCGTTGCTTGTAAGGACAATCGGGCACTCTGGTAAAATTTAGATGGAACTGGATTTGAATCTTGTTTTATTTTATCAAAGTATTCACAGACTTTAACAAATGATTTACTATCCAAGTCTCAGCATCCTTGTATATAAAAAAGTGGTGGCTTTAACTATTGCCTGGGAGTTTTGTATAGATTGTGTGCGGCAGTATTTCAGACATGACAATCAAGAAATCCTAAGCATATTGACCTTAGCATGGTTGCTGTTTCAAGGGGATTTTCCATAGATGCATGTTTCTTCATTTCTTTCTTAAGGAAAATTTTGATTTTACATAGTAATTAAATATGTTTATGGGTGCAGAATGAGGTAGAAATCATACTGGTCATCAAGGGACATGGGTTTTGGCTTAAGTACTATGAGTAATCAGCCCCATTAGGGTTGAGGGTCACGCCACTCCTCTCATGTTATTTCCTTTTCTTTAAAGTGGCCTGTTTCTCAGACTGTCTTAGTTATACCAATAATGGTAGTTAGTGTTTGCATATGTTTTAGAAATTGTATGACCGATGTGTTTTGTTCAACTTCACTCCCCTTCTCATTTTTATTGTTCTCGCTCTTCTCTTGAAATCTTTGTCCCCTGAAACTGAAACTCACATAAAAATAAGCCATATGAATAAATTACATGGAAAAAGAGATATGGGGATCTTTTTTAAAAAAGTTTATTGTTAGTACATACTCATATTATTTCCCCTCAATTAAAACCAAAAGCTCTCATACACTGTTTCCCTTTTCTCCTAAGCAAAATGGTTTTTGGTTCCATTATCAAGACTTGTATGTCCATTTTATTTGCCATATATATAGCTCATGTGTTTGTACTCGATGGGGATGTTTTAAGTGCTATTCAGCTGGATTGACTATACCACCTTCCCTGTTTAGCTCACTGTCCCCTGAATCTGGATCTTTTGTCTTGTTTCCTACCTCAACATAACGATAATGATAAACATTTGGAAGCCCCTCAGTCCCAGGTTCAGGCAACCTAGTGCATTCACACTTAGTGAAAGAGGGGCTATGGTATTTCAAGGAGCATCGCTCTTTGTAGAAACTTGACCTTTAATTATTGTCGATTGCTTGTTTGGCTCACGTTCAGTCTGGGCTCTGCTTGCCTGCTGTCCTTCTGCACATTGTGTCATTTTCATTTTCAGACCCACACCCACCTATTTGTCCTGCTCAGCAGCCATTAACTCACCTGCCGCTACCTGTCCCTTACTGCTTTGCAGCTGTTATTTCACTGCCAGACTCAAACCTGGAAAGCCACCCTTGAATTCACCTGCCACACTCAGTCTGGGCCCTTGCCCAGGCTGAGGAGAAAGAACGGACAGGAATTAGATGGCCTGCCACATGCTATCTGTAGTATCATGTTCATCCCATGTCCCAGTCTAACCTGAAATACCAATGTGAAACTTTTATGCCTCAAAAAATATTACACAATCTTGGATTATCTGAGTATTTACATAATTTAGGAAGTACAAGAATATGTGTTAAAAATTTTGACAAAGGCATAAAATGAGAATTGTTAGGACCTAGATATTGAATTAAAACATGGTAACACCTCCCAATACCTTGTAATATGCTTATTAAGTTTGAGAAATTTTCAGAAAAATCTAGAAATCTGATGAATTCTACATTAGACGGCTGAATTGTATTTCTCTCCCTATGTCGATATGAAATATTTGTCCCATGTATGTAGGACAGTGTTATTCCAAACAGTTCTTGTCACAGTTCTTGAAATGCTCCTGGTTCTTTCTTCTGTCTTTGAAAATCCTCAAATTTCAAAGCGTGATTCAATACTTGGCCATTTCTGTGAAACCTCTGACTGGCCTGAGTGCAGTACTAGGTGAATGTTATGGTTCATCCAGTTAATCTGGACTTTTGTCCTGATTTGCCACTGACTCCCCATTCTCTCTTTCTCTCTCTGTTTTTCTTTCTTTATTTCATTTCTTTCATATGTCAGAATGAGACACCGATGCCAACAGGATCTTCACACCATTACCTGTCTTCAGCCCTGCATTATAGGTGTGTGCTTGCCTGGTACATTCAGTGGGTGGGTGGGGGGGTGGTCTCGGGATGTGATCTTGGACCTTCTCAGTGACTCAGTCTTGCAGTGCATCATGTTTTACCATGGTGCCATGGTCTGGCCTCCCAATTCTCATTTTCTTCATGTCTTTATTCTCATGCTCTTGAGCAACACAACTGTCAGTGTTGTATCACATGGCTTGTCTCTTTATGTCTTGATATGTTCTTGGCTCTGAGAGGTTCTGAAGTTAATAAAATTCTCTAGTTGGTAAACACTACATGTCAGGTTTCTGTGCCTGGCCTTGTGGGATCAAAGAGTTCTGAGAACTCAACTGTCATCAAGCCCCTGGGTGACTCTGTAACCTACTCAAAGGAATAAGCCTTCGCATATATGACATACTTGGGCATTTTTCTAGAATAAAGCTGCAACTTCTGCCTAAGACTTAGGTGACCTAATGTGGATGGTTTAAAGGGAGACTCCTGGGTTGTCTTACTAGATAGGTAGTTGATTGATAGTGACATAGTTTTACAAACAAGAGCCCTGTCCCTGTCAAGGTTTCTGGTGGTTTTCTCTGACTTGACTTGCTGCCACCTCATGTACATTTTCTCCTCCTGTCCTGCTATGCCCATACCTGTTGTGTCCTACAGACCCTCGTCTGGGAGCATCCTCTCTCTCTGAGAGTCTTGCTTGCCGGAGTGAATTATGTCCTCATTCAAGACTCTCATCTGAAAAGATTGTTGCTAGTTTTTTGCCTTTTTTTTTTTTTTTTAAATATTTGCCAACCAATGGGATCCAACGTTACTAAAAAAATATTCTAGCCTCTCATGGACTGAAAATACTGTAGCTTCTTCAGACTAATGAAAAATTAAAGATATAATAGTTCCCTTTTGGGCACTGGAAGTAGACACTTCCACTCTGAAAGGTTGGCCCTGCCAGCTAAGCGAGGGAAATGTATTTTCATGGATGCAGATTAGGTAATTAGTGTCCATGGAGTGCATCAAACCTTGTTGTTCCCAAATACATTTGGTAGGATTGTCAGCAGTTTTCTCAGTGCAGGTATAGCTCTCTAAGGAAAAGTCACCAACTTCATGTTTCACATAGGATAGTCCATTCTGTTATAACAATTGTAAAATCTTAGTAGCTTAAAACCACATGAATTTATTTTTTGCTTATACTATGTGAAACTTAAACTAGATGTCTACTGCATGTACTCTAAGTATTAGGGTGTTTTAGTCATCTAGAGACCTGGAGGTGTCCGACACGTCAGTGTGTCCGACACATAAAGACCTTGCTAAAGCTGGCTCTTTAAGCTTTGACCTACAAGTGACAGGTCTCACTCTTGCTTGCATACCATTTCTTAGTTTTATTCTGAGGTTCCTTGCAGTGTAAGCAAGCTTAATTTATCAAGAATTCAGGATCAGCATTATGTGTGAATTATTGCTGTTCATCAAGAGAAATGTAGTTTGCTATCTGAAGCTTAAACATTGCAAAAAATTGCTTTGGTTCAGAAAATTGCTGAAGAAAGAGGAAGAGACTTTTTGATAATAGGAAGTATTTTGCCAAAATATTTTGAACATTGAACTTGTTTTGTAGAGCTTACACATACTACATGTTTATCAAAAAGTCAAAATTCTAACAGAGGTATAAGGGAGAGGAATAGAAGTATATGGATAAAGCCTTCAATTCTGTCTCTCCACACTGCTTGAAAAGGTCATGTATTGCTTTGGTTAATTTTAGAGAAAGAAAGTGTATGGGATGAGAGAGTAAAGAAATGCATGTTAGCGTATTGGCTATGTCTCTGGACTCCCACGTAGTCTACCGCAGTTTGCGTCCCGGAGCCAGTGGCTTAAAACTCATGCCGGGCACGTGTGCGCGCATACCCAAGATCCTGGGAAGAGAATGGAGGAGAAGGGATTGCAGCGTGGTCATCCCCCCTGGGGGATAATTTCTCACTTTCTGTCTCTCTGTCTCTCTCTGTCTATCTGGCAAGCGCACACGCCCTATGGCAAAAACCTCTCAAAAAAAAGAAGGAAAAAAAAAAGCTCTAACCTATCCCACCACCCTTATTTTGTTGATGAATGAGGAAGTGTAGGAAATTGTACTCTAGAACTTGAAGATTTACTCTTGTAGTGGCACATGTCACCTTTCACATTTTAGTAAGTCAGATGGTCACCTTTATCGTGAAAAGGGATCAAGTGGGTACCTGTAAAACAAAACAAAACAAAACAAAAAAACGAACAAGTAGAACTAATCATATATGCATCTCCTCTGTAGATATGTAGGTCAAATAATTGTTTTAGATTGTGTTACCTGGAGAGATGTATCACATTTGATGATTGTGCCCAGTATATATTCTTTAGTATTTATTTTCCCTATGTTAATTCACTGGCTACCAAATATTAAATTCAGGCAGTGAAGTGATGTCCTTGTTCTACTCCTGACTTTTACAAAAAAGTCAATTTGAAGATGATTAATTATGATCTTTTTTTTCCAAATGACTTATGTCTAGTTACACAAGTGTTCTTCTATTCTTAGTTTATTAAGTATTCTGGCCTTAAGCAGATAAAATTCTTCATTAAGAATTTTAATTCTAAATAAATTATATAAATTTTTATTTTAGTATACTCTTATGGTGAATTACCTCAATATGTTGTCAAAACAAATTTTTCAAAAACATGGCATATTTTTATGTAGTCTCAGATCCAGTTTATTCATTAGAGTTTTTTTTTGCATACATGAGCTTGATTATCCTTTTTTTAAAATATTCTCTTTTTGTAAAAATATCAAGTTATACTACCCTCATTAAAATGTGGAAATATTCTCTTATTTCACTTATAAGAGTATGAAACCTGAAATTATATTTTGTCAGGATGTATGGTATAACTAATGTAAACTCCCATCTGGATCCATTGTTTTCCTCATGGGACATTATTAAATGAATAGAACTATTCATGTTTAACATTTCCTCTTTTAGAAAAGTTTACTTAAAAATTTTTGAACTATAATTTGCATAACTGCACAAATCTTATAGTACGATGATTTTTTTTCATTGTACCCACCTGTGTAACCACCACCCACATCAAGATACAGAATATTCCCAGCACTTCCACACACTGCCTTAAACCCATTCCGGCTTGATCCTCTGTCTTAAAGAGAGGACATTATTCTTATTTCTGTCACCAAAGACAAAATTGCTTGTGTTTGAACTTCATATAAATGGACTTAAACAACATGTTTTTGGTGTGTCTGACCTTTTTTAGCTCCCCACCATGTTCGTGAGATATATCCACATTGCTGCAACTTGAAGCAGTATTTTTTTTCCACTGTGTTTTTTATTTGTATGAATATACCACGATTGATTTAGACATTCTTTAGTTGATGGATATTGGATTTTTCTCAGGTCTTTCTTTTTAAATTAGCTTAGGTTAGAAATGGTTTTTAGGAATTTGTTAGTTTGTCTAAGAATTCAAATCAATTGTTATAAAAATATCTATATTTTCTTTTATCTATAATCATACTGTATCAGTAGTTTAGATCTCTCTTTTTATATCTACTATTATTTAGATATTCACTTTTTTTTTTGAAAGAGAGAAATTTTTGTTATAGGGCAGGTGTTCTCGCCAGAGAGACAGAGAGATAGAATGTGAGAAATCACCCCTCCCAGGGGTGGCAGCCATGCTGCAGTCCATTCTCTTCCATTCTCCTCTCAGGATTTTAGGTATGCACGTACACGTTCCTGGCATGAGTTTTAAGCCACCAGGTCCGGGACTTGAACCGTGGTCGACCATGTGAGCGTCCAGCGATGTAATCATTTCACCATCTGCTGGTCTCAGTTTACATCCACTTTTTAAGAAAATTACAATAGAAGTTACTCAGTTTTCTTTAATTTTTTTTCCTTTCTTTTTATTTTTCCCACTAGCAAGCATGTGCTCTTGCTGGGGAGCAATCACACAGCCCTTCATCCCTTCTTTCTTTCGGGATGTTGGACATGCGTGTACATGAGTCCCAGGGTGTTTCTTGCGCTAATAGGTCTGAGACTTGAACAACACCATCAGCTGTGGGGGACCCTGCCACCTTAACCAAGGCTGGATTTACTTTAATAGTAAATCCTCAAAAGCCAAAAATATCTAAGAGGAAAGATACCCCTTAATTTTTCCCATGATCAGGAGCTAAGCCTTAAGAACCTTAAAAACTAAGCTTATTGTAAGCTTATTATAGGAGGCTTTTCCAGAATAATGAGGGAAAATTGATTATAGTTGACTAACTACACACTATTTTCTGGATTTTTTCAAGACAAATTCTGATTCAGTGTGACATGATGTCTTGACGACTAGTAAAACATTGCTCGCAACTCTTCGTAGTAGACTGCACAATGATAGGAAAAATGTTTTCATACTCGTGATGTGTGCCCCCTCCTAATGTGACTTTACTCTTTCTTCTCTTAGAGGCAGAGTCTGTTTCACAGTCCTTAGTCCGTGCTGGGTTACTTGACTTCCTTTGGCCCATGGGTCACGAGCATCTATGACACAAGCAGAGTCTTTAAAAATCCTTGTACATTGGGTCTCCTAGCTCAGGTTGCTAGAAACATTTCTGGTGCTACCTAACTGAAACTGGGATGGATTCCCACGGCTGTCAATCTAACTGACATCAAACCAAACGCTAGATAAGTGAGGCCAAGTCAGATCATCTGGTCCCAGACATATTGGTCCCAACAAGAAGATCTACCGAGTAAATCCACAGAAACATCAGGAACATAGTGGAAAAAAGAAAACAAACAGAAAAGGCTACATATATTTAACTGAACTTCTGAACTTTCCTCTTGTGCACTTTTCTTTCTTTAATGTTCTTGTTTCTTAGGCACTTAAAGAGGTATGGAACTCTTGATGTCTAATTCATTTATCCAATGTGTCCCCAGGATTGGTAGTCCTTGCATAAGTTGAGAGATATCTCATTCATCATCTGCCTTGCAAACTATAGGTAGAGTTTCTTTTTTTTCTTTTTTGAGAGGTTTTCACTATAGGGTGTGTGCGCTCGCCAGACAGAGACAGAAATCGAGAAAACACCCCCCAGGGGAGATGGTCACGCCTCAGTCCCTTCTCCTCCATTCTCCTCTCAGGATCTTGGGTACGCACGCACACGCGCCCGGTGTGAGTTTTTTAAGCCACCGGGTCCAGGATGTGAACCGCAGTCGACTACGTGGGAGTCCAGCGACATAGCCATTACATTAACTGCTGGTTCCCTAGGTAGAGTTTCTTAATGTGAAGCAGAGTTGCTTCACATTAGATTTTCTCTTTTGAGTCATGACTTCTTCTAGAAAGCAGAGGCTGTTATGAGGTGAAAAAATTCTTATCCCAAAAATGATGACCAAAAAGACACTAAAGCAACACAATTAAAAATGAAATTTAGTTCTTGGGTTCACAATATGTAAAGAGAAGCCAGCCATTAAATACCTGGCTTAAAGACAGAGATTGCATGCTCTGTAACAGATGCGAATAATCCACTTGTCTAATTTACTATGCTCTGTATGTGTATTTTCAAGCATATTTTCTCCAATTCTCAGAAGTTGTTCTATGTTAGCTGATGTGACAGTACAATGTGTTTTTAATATAAAAATTACCATTTTAAGAAAACCAATTATTAGTAAATAGTGAATAGAATATTTTTGAAAGAATTATTTTATTTAACTTTATTATTTTTTTAAATTTTGACCAGGGAGAGAGAGAAGGAGAGAAAGAAAGTGAGAAAGCAAGCCGCCAGGTCCGGGACCCAAACTGGCTAACCATGTGGGAGTTCAGTGCCTTTAACCACCACACCACCTGCTGGCCCTATAAATAGAATATTTTAACACAGGATGAAAAAAAGTTTTCCTTTGGAAATACCTCATTCTAACAGATAAAGTTGGTTTATAAAAGGGTTGTGGTTTCCAGTTCTCTCGTGGGAGAGAAACTGAAGTATATCTGAGAAGACGATTTTTGTTTGTATTTGCCTTACTAACAAGAAATACCATAAAAAGCAGTTTTCTCATTTCTCAGTGTTTCTACAGATGTGATATCTCATAGAGAACAAAACCACAATTGACTAGTTATTTCCCAAACAGCCTTTCTATTTTTAAGATACAAACGGAAGGCTAAAAGTATCAGTCGATTTAGAATATTTCTCTCTAGAATGAGTGGATGTACAAAATTTCCTGTAAACTCACATACCCATATCCAATCAGGAAGATAAAATAGCAGCCACCCCATTGCTTCTGAAGTTGAATTAAAACTGCAAATTTTCCAAACCCAGTATTTAGAGATAACATCAGTTGTTCCTCATAAACGAAAGACGCATGTGTATTTAGGAGGGGGAATTTCCGAGATGAAACATACAACAATAGAATGGTCAGTGGAAACACAACTATGGGCCAAACTTTTAGGCATGGGCATATTAAGGTGATCTCATTTTGTATCTCAAAAAAAAAAAGAAAAAAGGTTCAGAAATGACTTATTGTGTTGTTCTTTAACGGTGGCAGATCATTTTGATTGAACAATTAAGTGGATTGAGGTGACTGAAAGCAGGAAGTGGAGGCGGGCTAGGGGGATTATAGGATAAGGTGTACTGCTACTTTAAAATTACGCATGCATGACCCCATCCAGGTCCCTCCCACCGCTTGAGGTACCCGCTGAAAGCTTGGGGAGCTCAGTTCCAGGCGGGCCACCAAGCAGACTCTGCTGTTGAGTTTCAGGTAACCAAGTGTTTGCTGTTCAGACTACTTTACCTGAGCACCCACTGTGACCTGTTTGCTAAGAGTAACCGGGGGTTACAACAGCGTTGCCAGGCAACGAGGGACCACGGTCCTGTTGAAGAGCAATTTGTCACACTGTGGGGACTGGTTGAAATGCAATAAAGAAATGGTAACTCAGCTTATTTATCAATACAATTACTTACACAGTATTAGAGATCCACATTTAACCTACAAATAGGTAGTCATATGAGGAAACACTAACACAAACATTTTGCTAAATATTAAGGCATAGGACAGACAGATGGTGTTGGGTTTCTAATCAGCTTTACTGGGAGCTTAAAGTTGCCTCCCATGCTGGGATAAGGGGAGAGGCCCAAAGTGCTTTGCCAGCTTTATTTCGGGCATCTGCAAGTTAGCTCTGGGTTGCAACATACGGTGTGTGTGTAAAGAAAATCTATACTACACCTTGTTAGTAGAGTAGATAGTGCCAGTTCTCAGGGGTGGCGTAACAACCTAAAATAACTATATGGTGAAGTATATTGTTAGTATTTATACATACACATCTCTTTCTGTTTGTTCTGTGGACTTTTAAAGTGCTTGAATTGCCCAATAAAATAATTTGCAAAAAAAAAAAGTATGTATTTCACTCTAAACATGGTATATCAAATATCAAAATGGTGTTTTTTTGTTTGTTTGTTTTTGAGATGTTCAGTCGTGTTTCTGTTTGGGGTTCAAAGTCCTCCTACCTAGGATGAACTTGAGTTTGAAAGATGCAGCCACTTTGTCTTGACGCTGTGTTTTCACTTCCCAGATACTTGCCGCTGCTCATGTCTTCGCCATTGCTAAGGACATCTTTGATATTACGTCATTGCGAAAGCGTGTCTGCTGTTTCCTGGAAGAGGAGTCTCTCCATGTTACTTAAAGTGCCCTGTTTTATAGTATTGCTAGCTAGTGGCGTGGTCCGGATTATTTATTTAGGAATGCTTTATCAGGAAGAGAATGTTTTTTTGTAAACATGAACTGCCTGGCTCGATCACTGGGCCTCAGCTTGTTTCAGGTTATTGAAACATTGATCTTTGCCTATTTTGCTTTGCTATCATTGGTTGACTCACAGGGTCTTTTCCCAAGGCTGGAGAATGTGGGGGCTTTCAAGAATGTTTCCATTGTGCCAACCCAAGCAGTGTGTGGACTCCCACTACGAAGCACTTTTTGTCATAGCGCTGGAACTGCTGAAAGCATTCAGTTCTGTACCCAGCGGTTTTGTGTTCAGGATTGCCCGTATGGATCGTCACCCTCTACCTACACTGGCCTTTTCTCAGCAGGCCTCAGGAGCTGCATCATAGCAGACAAGAGTGATCTGCATCCGAACTCCCATAGCAACTCGACAAGTTTTATTTTTGGAAATCACAAGAATTGCTTTTCTTCTCCTCCTTTGCTAAGGCTAGAGACATCCTTTACTTTAGCTTTGTGGTTGAAACCTGAGCAAGAAGGTGTAATGTAAGTAGTAACATGGGTGTAAGATTTCACAGACCCTGAAAAATCAGTAGTAGTGAAGATTCTTGGAACTGGAATTCCAAACTAGAAATGAGGCTACTTTGGACAAACAATTGAGGACCAACTCTTAACGTTAGTCTTTTCTACTGAAGTTTAAAATACAAATATTTTTTCCTAAATTTAACTTTTCTTCTTTTTCTGTAGATGAAGTATTAACAGACTGAAAAAACTGGGTTAAAATGGAATCATTAGTCCAGTTGCAGTGGCACAATGGTAATACAATTCTTTGTACCACTGGACCCATGTGTGGGGACGGGTGTGCACATGTATTTCTGTGACCTGGAGCTGGCTGGGAGTGGATCACAGAATGAAGAGGGCTCCCCTCTTCTCAAAAGAAATAAATTAGAAAATAGATTAATTTAAAAAATAGCATCATTGCAGGCAGAGATGTCTATAGTTGAACTATTTATAAGTAGATTAGCTAAACCTTTGGTCTGAACCTTCTGAGGGTAAAACCAGGTTCAGTTTTACTTTTAACACATTGGGACTAGTAGTATAGATAAATGATTATTTTCAAAATCATGGTCTAGGTCTATATAAACAAGTTGTTCTTACTAGTGTATAACATTTTCATTAGACAGATAACTCTCTGGGGGCTTAGGACCGTGTTTCATTTATACTTCACCAGGAAGAGATGTTCGTTTGACTCATGGAAGATATTCAGTAATGTGAGTTGGATATGTGAATAGTGACATTCTGTCTCTAAAACGTATTGTTTTTGGCCTGGTATCTTGTAGTGTTTTCATCTTCCAGTTAGTTAAAAAGTATATGCATAAGCGTGAGAGATCCTTTAAAGCTTTTGTACTGTTGATCCCAATATAAATACTTCAACGAGTGGGGCTTCCTTACCATCATTTGTTGTTTATTTAATCACCTGTTTTTCCTTCTGTAATCTTTTTCTCCAGCTGATATCTAATGTGTTTTCCTTACATATTTAAAGCTAATCTGGATGACTAGCAGGTGGTGTGGTGGTTAAGGCACTGGACACTCCCACATGGCTGACCATGGTTTGAGTCTCGGACCTGGTGGCTTGCTTTCTCACTTTCTTCCTCTTTCTGTGTCTTTCTCTGGTCAAATTAAAATAAATGAATTTTAATAAGTAGGACAGCTTTAAGGTATTTTTTTGCTTATCTTCCCATACGGTTTTTCACCCTTCTCTTGTGACAATTTCTTTGTGTGATCATGTTGGCTGAATATCTAAAAACTTGTGAAATAAGCCAGAAAAGTCTTTCTGTCTCATAAGCAAATATGATATAAATATCTTTAGTGTTTAGTTTCAATTTGCCAAGTAAAAATTGGCATATTTTCATTTTGCTTTAATTTTGGAATAACCCCCCCCCATAAACCATTTTTCTTATTTTTATATTTTCCCTAAAAGAAAATCTTGCTTTCTTATTGCTTGAAATTCTGGTAAATCTAGTTGATGTAACTAGTATCCAAAGAGTCTTAAACACATTGACTTGACAGATAGGGCTAGGGTAAAATATTTTTCCAAGCTTACAGGAACATATCTGTACCAAATTCATCTTCTATTGGCATCACTTTGCATAAATAAGACAGAGGAGTATTTATAGAGGTGGTGCACATGGTTTATGGTTTTGAGAATTCTTTGTACCAAGGTCGTTTCCATTCTCAAAACTAAAATACCTGTGGGAATTGGGGGAATTTCGGGGTGTTTGCACTAGATAAGTAAAACAAACAAAACGTGGATTATCCAATTATTGTTTATTCAGGAGCAGAATAAATCCAGTTCCTAAATATTTTGCTACCTGCCTTCCTCTCACATTTATTATCTACCAAAGCTAGTATGTTTACAAGCAAACAAAATAGCAAGGAAGATAATCAATAACATATTAAGAAATGCATTTTCAGTAAGCTTGGGGAAATAAGTCTGCATTTGGTAAATACGTTCTTGAGTAATGGTCGAATTCTCACTTGTAGATTTAAACTCAAGAAAAATGAACAGAGTCAAACTCTTAGATTGTTTAAGACCTGAAGCAGGGGATAAAGGGAAACTGTTTTGTTTCAGTGAATTAGAAATATCCAACTTCTGAAATGTTATACAAGAAAAGAATCTGTGGTAACATGTATATAAAACCTTTATTTCTACTTTATTGGCCAGCCTCTAAGTCAACTAAATTTATTTGCCTAAATTGAAAGAAAAATTGTTGTCATGACCTTATTAGGTATTTGTATAAAATATAGTAAAATAGGAACAGAAAAAGAGAGAAAATGTTTTCCAGTTTGACTCTCTTTTTCGTTTAAAGTTTGTTTATTCTTTCATAAGAGAAGAAAATAGAGAGAAAAGCACTCCCGACAAGGTCCTCATGCCACAATTTTCTCCACACCCTCAATCAAACAGGGCCACCTGGCAGGATCAGGGAGACCTCAGGGTGCAAACCCAGGACCTCCCTTGTGGCCTCAGTGTTGTGCAGTGTTGCATTAGCATTGCTCTGCCGTGGCTGGCCTCTGCAATCTTACTTTTACCCCCTAGCTCATGGGAAAAAGTAAATGCAAATGAAAAGAATGATTTGTGAAAATCGTTCTTTAAAGAAAAAAAAAAATTTGGATAGATTTTTTGCTATAGGGTGCACATGCTTGCCAGAGAGACAGAAAGTGAGAAATCTCTCCCCAGGCGGGAGGGTCACACCGCAGTCCCTTCTCCTCCATTCTCGTCTTGGGATCTTGGGAGCACACATGCCCAGCCTGAGTTTCAGGCCACCAAATTCAAGTCTGGGATATGATCCACATCAACCACATAGGAGTCCAGTGCCTTAACCACTATGCCACCCGATGGCCTCTTTAAAGAAAAATGAAAACACTTAGCAGTACTTCTCCACTGGCCCCATTTTAACCTAGCCTCTTTGTTGAATCCTTCTGAATTTGCTCACTAACTTACCATTTTTTGAGGGTCTATTGTATAACAGATATGCTTCTGTTATTGGAATACTAATGATCCAATAGAGAAAGACAATAAATTGGTGGTGGTACCTATGAAGTGCAGTGTGTTAAGTAAGCACAAAGGGAGTCTCTTTAGCCCACCTTGAGCATGGGGCAATGTTCGGGATCAGGTATATTACAGAGATGCTTGAGTGGAGAAAGAGGTGACCAGATGATCAATGGGACCCAGGGTCTGAAAGATGTGCCATTGTGATAGAGACAATAGGTATTTTAAAAAGTAATCATTGGATAAATGCCTGACACAAGACCTAGGGAGCTCTAAAAATTCTTTTATAACTGTGCTTTTAGAGGACTTGAATGCTCTTTCACCTGAGATCATTGATAACTCTTTACCTCAGTGCCTCAGTTGGGCTCTGTGGTCATAGAGAGGTAGCCTGTCATCTTATAGACCCCTAGATTTGGCTCCTGCAGGTTGATGATGAAGTGAGAGGAGACTACTGCTGTCCATACTCCATTTCTCATGGGAATGAAATAGAGCAATCCTGACTTGAGGGCTAACAATTTTTGAGCCTTCCATGGGCTCTAAATTCTCTTTACATTAAAAAAAAATGAAAGAAAGAAAAAGAGAGATTTGCACTGGTGACTTAATACCAAGTGGGATGTAGTGTGTTGTACCACTTGCTATAAAGGTAATAGCAGAGAGACTAATGAGCCAATAGTCTAAATGTTAGTTTTGCAGAATGTTCCACCACTTTAGTCTCCATCATGAATCTCTAATGATGGGTGTTGAGGTTCTGGGGAACATAGTATAAATAAAAATTCTCTTTATTGAAATGAAAGGCTTCTTCATCGGAATAAAACTTGCTCTGAATATAATGACATTCCAGTGCTTACTCATCGTGTACCGGTTTGACTGGAATTAGAGGTCCTTTTAATGCCATTGTCACTGCACGATGCTTTTACATGTCTTCTTGGTTGGATGCTGACCTTATCTCCCTTTTCTGGTTGCTTCCTAAGGTGTGTGATAGAAAAAACGGTGGATGGGCAGATTGTGTTCAAACTTACAATATCTGAGAAAGAGACCATGTTTTATTATCGCACAGTAAATGGTTTGCAGCCTCCAATAAAAGTAATGACACTGGGGAGAATTCTTGTGAAGAAATGGATTCATCTTAGTGTGCAGGTGAGTAAAATAAAAAATATTTAACATTTGGTTAAACACAAGGATCTGTCTTCCTTTCTTTCCTTTAATAGCATCTACCCACAAAATCTGAAGCAGTCTTTTAGAGTTCAGGTATGTATAGATCACCCGTAAAGAAAAAAAAATGGAATAACCTTATATTGTATCTGTTGATATACTAGCATTTTCCCTCTCAAAATCGCCATAAAACTCCCACAGAAGCTTAAGTGTAATGCTATTTATAGCAATAATTCTCTCAGAAAAACTGTTTTATTTGGTTAGTATATTTTGTTTAAAAATATTTAGTGGGTGTGTGGTACTAATTTTACTAGGCACAGCAGTATTAAAACCGCTGCCTGATTTTTACACCTGTCTTTCTCAGAGAGTATCTGATGATGTGAATAAATTCTGTCTGGTGCATTAAAATGGTGACCTTAGAACTAATGAACTTTATACTTGAGGCACTCAAAAGGTGTTATGTTATTATTTTAGTTGTCAACCACAGTTTGTATGAGCCTTAGAAGCTGCTAAAGGGTGAGATAACTGTGAGAGGTCTGGTATTTACAGTCTCCAGAATGGAGGCACAGTTTTTCCTTTTATTTCTCAGGTCACTCGACTGGCCCATATAGCCAAAAAGCCATTGCCGTGTAAGCCAGAGGTGCTGAGCACCGTGGGTCCCAGGCTGCTCTCATGCAAACATCCGCTTCATAGCCCACGAGAACCCCTTTTGCACTAGAGGACATTTCATTTTATGAAAATTATCTTTGATTTCTAACTTTTGTATTACCCTGAGGCAGGCCACGAATGGATTTCCTTTGAGCATCTTGAACATTATTATTTTGCTTTAAATTATTATTTCTGCATAAATATCATGCTTGACAATTTAAATATGCATCGTACCTATCCTTGTTTTGCTTAATTGTAACTATGAAATTCTGTCATGTGTTCGTATAGCAGTGCACTAAAGCACAGGAAGACAGTTTTAAGTATAAATGCAAAAAAGAGATGAACGTGATCGATTTCATGCAGGTATTGACAGAGTAATAGTCAATCTGCATGTTACGTCATACTGCCCCAGAGTTTTCTTTTTTTAAATAATTATTTATTTAACTTTATTTATTCATTCATTTATTTTTAATTTGACCACACACACACATACACACACACACACACACACACAGAGAGAGAGAGAGAGAGAGAGAGAGAGGAGGTGAGAAAGCATGCCACCAGGTCTGGGACTTGAACTGTGGTTGGCCATTTGTGAGTGTCCAGTGTCTTAACCACCATGCCACCCGCTGGTTGCCTTGATTCAGAGTTTTTAGTTCAGATGCAAGTTTAATAAATGTAGTTGGCCAGGAGTAATGTTTTGATACCACTTGGATTGAACGGACTTAGAAAGGGGTAGGTTGTGTCTGAAATCCTGTCTGTGTGGCATGCTGGTTTCTGGCTGTCAGTGCTTAGCTCCCATGTTACAGTAGTTAACAGATGGGGGAACCCATTTGTCCTACATCTTGTGGTTGTCCTTTCCACCCACTGATCAGTGCAACAGAATTGGGTTTTAATATTAAAAATGTGGAAATGGAAATTGCAAAAGAAAGGTAATCTGTGGAAGATGCCAAATAGATATGTGTGTTGCAGTTTTTGTATCAACAATGATAAAAAAAAAAAAAAAGTGCTTTTGACTTGTCTTTATTTTGCCTTATCTGTGAAACTGTGTCAGGCAGTAGTACATTAAAAGCTTTACAAAGAAAGTTTAAAATCTAAATGCAAAGAGGTAACCATGACTGAATTACTCTCCAGGGAGTAAAATGCTCTTAGAGAGCCTATTGAAATCAGCATTATCATTTCAATACATGTCAAATATGAGTCATTTTCTAGTTTAGGTAAAAATTTCTTTATAAATCTTTAAATCTTCCCCATCTTTCAAGAAAAGGTTAAAGTACTTATGATTTAATGAGACTGCTTTATTTCATAACTGTTTGACTATCAAGAAAACTTGTCCTTTCCAATTTGTACACTTAGATTATTTTGCATGTTTTTAAACTCTTCTCCATTTTATATTAAGACTATAGAACCACGTAGTCTGACTTGAGAAAAGCCATTCAGATCAGTTATTTATTTATCTGGCATTTACTGAATGTGTTAGGGGTACCTATCATTATGAGAGCCTGGGTTCATTCAAATGGAAATGAGAGTAATTCTTTACCTTCCATTGGAGATCTACATGAGGCTCTTCAAAATAAATATCAGTCTGAATGCATTTAAGGTATTATGAAATTCATAAGATTCCACAGTATAGATTTTTAAGAAGAATGTATGCATGATTCAAAAGTTGTCCTAAGCAACAGGAAGAACAAGAGATTAGGAGTTGAGAAATATGTCTTAAAAAAATTCACTTGGGACCCGCAGTTGGCATAATGGCTATGTCGCTGGACTCTCATGTAGTTGACTGCAGTTAGAGTTTTGGACTCGGCGGTTTAAACTCATGCTGGGCGCATGTGCATGCGTGCCCAAGATCCCGAGAGGAGAATGGAGGAGAAGGGATTGTGGTGTGGCCATTCCCCCGGGGGGTGATTTCTTGCTTTCTGTCTCTCTCTTTCTGGTAAGTACACACACCTTATAGCGAAAACCTCTCCAATAAATAAATAAATAAATAAAATTACTTAACTAAGTTTCCCCATTTATGTAAGGAGAGGACTGGAGTAGTTGAACAAAATGAGCCTTCCTTGAATTCTACATTAAAACCAAAAAAATAGTGAAGGACAGTGTGTGGCATAGTGGTTAAGGTACCTGGATTCTACATGGTTGGCCATATGGGTAAAGTACTGGACCTGGTGGCTTGAAAAACATGCTAAGCACATATGTGTCAGTACCCAAAATCTCAAAAGGAGGGAGAAAAGGAGGGGAAGAGATTATGGGTTGACTGTTGCCCATAGAACTGTGCTTTTCTTGGTCTCTTTCTCTCCCCCTTCCTTTCTTACTGCCTCTCTTGTCCTGGATCTTTCTGTCTCTCTCCAGCAAGCACACATGCCCTCTGGCAAAATTAAGAACAACAACAACAACAACAACAACAATAACAAAGGAAGTAGAGTGTGGAGGAAAGCAAAATTAAAATATGGGTCACAAAGGGTTATGTAGTTAGTAAGGGACCAATGATTAGGTTTGTGCTTTCTTCTGCCTTCCTATGCTGTTCAGTAGTTATACAAAAATATTTTGTATCAAAATATAGACAAACGCAGCTTGTGACTCTTTCATTGTATAACTGCACAGAATAATTGCAGGAAAATACTAGAAAATGTAACTTACAGTTGCATTATTATGTAGTGCATCCCTACTCAGTTGGATTCTGGAATTAGGACTTGTTTCATGCTAGGCATAGGATAGAACACATTAATTTCCTGGCTTAGTCAACTTTCAAATTGCAAGTCTGCACTTACTGTGTGTTTGTGATTTCAGCCATTCTCCAGTATTGCTACAAATCCATGAATTTTCCTGGTGTGTGTTTCTGTGTATATAAAAATAAAACCTATCCTTTTATTGAATGCTTCAGAAATCAGCATTTAACTTAAAGGTCTGCCTGGTGACATGAAATTAATTAACAGATCTAACCTTACACCTTACCTCAGATAGTTCCCTTACTATCAGCTTCTCATCAATAAAATCGGAATTCTAATTTCCCAAAATTAGAAAAAAAAGTGGTTCTAAGTAATTAAATTCCTGAGCAAAAAGATGTCAGGAAGAGCCAGATACACTGAACATCAGAGATCTAATTTTCTAAACAAAAAAAAAAAGTTCAGTATTGCTATAATAATGAATCTAACAGTTTTTATTCCAAAACTAGCAGTTTGAAGCTTCAACCTGTTGGAAAATGATTAGTTTTTAAATTAATATCCATTCAGGGACTAAAATTTGACATGATTGCCAATTTAAATTTCACTTTGGGGTTTAATATATTGGCTATTTCAGATTCTATCAAGCTGAAATTTGTTATGTCACATTTTTTTATGCTAAAACTAGGAAGATCGATTCATACTTTTTATTATCAAATGGGGAACTCTGATACTAGCAGATTCCTTAAAGCTTAGTTTCATACTGAATCAGCCCACGCTGTAGTGATTGCATGAGATCTCTGTGGGCTATGTTTAAGTTTGAATGTATAAAAGTTTTTCTTAGACATTTTGTTATAGTAGGTAAAATAACTTACAAATTTTTTTTAAGTTCATGACAGACCACCCGCACATACTCAAGAGAATGAGAGAGAGGAGAGCACCTTCCAGGGGATCTGGTTATGCTGCAATCCCTGTCTTCCAGCCCCAGTCAGACCTCTGACACTTGTGCATGTGCCCAGCATGCTTTAGACTGACTGGGCTGGAATATAACACTGTGGTCCCCACATACAGATTGGGCTTTTCTTTTCTTTTTCTTTCTTTCCTTCCCCTTCCCCCCCATAGGGCAAGTGTGTTCACTGGAGAGACAGAAAGAGAGAGAGGCAAAGTGAGAAATCATAGAATGGTGGAGGGATGACCATACTGCAATCCCTTCTTCTCCAGCTCTTCCTGGGACTTTGGGCATGCATACACACATGCCTAGTGTGATTTTCAAGCTGCCAGATCCAGGACTCAAACCGTTGTTATCCATGTGGGAGTCCAGCACCTTCACCACCACACCACCTACTGCCCCCAACCTGGTGTCTCATGACCAGCACATTATTGCCATGCCGTAGAGGAGGCCCTAAAACAACTTTAAAGTATGCACATTTAATTGCATACCATTTAAAAGTAAAAACCTCAATTTTCTGTGCAAATACTGTTTGCCCTTAAGCAATTCCACACATTTTACAGGACATAGTATCAAAGAATCATCAGTACCATCACCCTGCTATAATTATGCTGACTTTCAGTAAAACAATTATTATAATTTGAAGCTGATGAAATGCTACAACTGTGGAACCAAGAAGCGATTTAGCAGTGGGATTGTTCGCATTTTCTATGCTATTTTGAAGGTTCCTTGATAGATAGACAAGAGCCACAGATGATTCTAGTTATAACAGTGTGAAAAAAAGCATTTCTGTTACAATACAATGAAGGGGAAAAAATGCACGAGTAAATAAAGTTTTAGGAATCGATAGATGAAGGATAGGAGTTTTATAATCATACTTTGTTCATGAAGCATGTTCTTTTGATTTATGTATTCAATCTGAAAAACGAAAACTATTGATAGTTCTAGGGAAAAAGAAAATGCAATTTAACCAACATTTGTTAGAATAGATAAACCAAGTCTCTCAATTAATCTCTGGAGTGTATGCCCATGTGCACACTTCATAAAGGTGTTTCCACGTCCTCTATTGATTGAGGGAACATAAAACATCCAAGCCATCTTAGGAAAGGTTCCTTATTCAGTTCAGTAAACTCTATGTGCTGGGATTCTCCTAGGAATACCAATCCAACCTTCATCCTAGTTCAGGAGAATTTCAATCCATATTGTCCCTCTAATGATTTTCATTGCTGATAACGGTAACTATGTATATGTGTGTGTGCATGAGTACTTGCATGTGTGTGTTACGTATTATTTATTTGTGCGGTCTTTTCTTTATATCTGGACAACTATATTTATCACCCAAATTAGCTGAGTAGTTTTTTGTGTTTTTTTTTTTCTTTTTATGAGATTTTTGATATAGGGAGTGTGTGCTTGCTATAGAGAGAAAGATAAAGAAATTGCAGAATCACCCCCCCAGGGGGATGGGCATGCCACAATCCCATCTTCTCTCAGGATTTTGGGCACATATACACATGCACCCAATGTGAATTTCTTTCTTTTATCTTTAAAGCATGTGTGAGCCTTTGTGAGTTTATGCATGGCATTGGCATGTGTGAACCTGTGTGAGTCTATGTATGCTACGTGTGTGTCAGCTTATGTGAATATATGGTGTCAGCATTTATGAACCTTGTGGGTATATGTGTCATCATGGGCATATGTCAGCCTGTGTGAGTATGTGTGAGCATGGACTTGTCTGTGCCTGTGTGAGTATGTGCCATGTGGGCATGTGTATACCTTTGTGAGTTACGTGTTGAATGGATATGTGTGAGCCCATTTGAGTATATATGTGATGTGGACTTGTGTGAGAGTTTGTAAGTTCGTGTATGGTGTGGGCATGTATAAGCCTGTGTGAGTATGTATGTGAATATGGGCACATGTGAGCCAGTTTGAGTATGTGTGTGGGGTGGGGATGTGTGAGTCTGTGTGAGTATATGTGTGAGCATGGCCAGGTGTTAGCCTGTGTGAGTACATGTGTGCTATGAGTATGTGTGAGCCTGTTTGAGTATATAGTAGTGGCATGCATGAGCTTGTGTGAGTATATTTGTGATGTGGGCTTGTGTGTGTGTGAATATATGTGTAGTATAGGCATATGTGCTCTTTGTGTGAGTATACGTGTAGTATGGGCATATATGTGCTTGTGTGAGTATATGGGTGCCGTGGCCATGTGTGATTCTGTGTGAATATATGTGTGACATGGGCATGTATCCAATGTGAGCTTAAGCCACCAGGTCCAGGACTTGAACTACCGTCGGCCATGTGGGAGTCCAGTGCCTTAGCCAGTATGCCACCTGCTGGCTCCTTGAGTAGTATTTTTTAATGTTTGAAAACACACATGCATGCATCAAAGTGAGAGAGAAAGGGATATAGAGAAAGTACCCTTCATGGGCTCTCATCATATGGTGATACCTTTCCCCATTCCTCCAGCTGCTTAGGATATTAGGTGCCCACGTGTGTGCCCGGCGAGTTTTCATGCCGACCAGAGATCCGAACTGTGGTCACCCTGTGCACTCTCAGGCACTATGTTACTGTGGTGCCACAGCAATCGGGCCTCATAGAACAGTTTTGGGTTATTCCAAACTAAAATAAGATCAGTGTAATTTAATGAAGTTTTCCAGAATAATCAGCTAAAAATTATAATAATAGCTGCCATTATTAAGCACTTATTTATGTATGCTATATTAAACATTTTATTTGCTTTTCAAATGCTAATAATAGTTCTCTGGTATTGACTTATATTATCCCCATTACAGAGATGAGGAAAATAAACCTTATTAGGAAATTAAAATTATCTGCCTAAGTTTATTGTCTCAAGTTTCTCCGATCTTAAACTAAAATAAATTGCCAAGAATCTAGGTCACTGTGAATACCTGAAGAGCGATTAGTTTCCAGAGTTCTCTGAACCAGGAAACAAAACAACAATGACAATAACAAAACCACACACCCTACTAGAATTGAAAAGATGTATTTGTAATATCAATGTAACTTTTTTACATTTGTTGTATTTTGTACATAATTGTCATGTAAATATTTATAATTTCTCACATATTTATATGATTTATACAAATAATTAAAGTAAATGTATTTTGCAACTCTATTTCTCATTGATATAAGCAGTGTAATAGTACACTTGATGTCATTTTATATAAAGCCTGCTCCGTATTCCTATGGGTGTCAGTGGTCAGTATAGTGATTTACAGTGGCTTAAAGAATATTCCAGGGCCAGTAGGTGATGTGATTAAGGCACTGGACTCCCACATGGCCAACCTTGGTTCGATTGCCAGACCTGGTAGCTTGTTTTTTCATTTATCTCTCTTATGCATATGTACACACATGCCCTATAGCAAATTTAAATAAATAAATAAACGAATGAACTAAATACAAACAATTCCCCTTAAGCTATCCTGATCACCTGATTTATGTGATACAGAACCATACTGTTATGATAAAATGTGTTGGGCTGTCCAAGAAGTCATGATGCATTTTTGCATAGAAGAACAGAAAAATACATCATGACTTTGCCAACAACCTAACAGAAAAGGGGATTTTTCCTACTTATAATGGAGAGAGAAAAAAAAATTAAGTGAAAATCATATCTTTTCTGTGCATTTTTGTTTTTGTGCACACACGTGCCTGTGATTGGACTGACTAAGGCTGGGGCTGGATCATGGTGTGAAGATCCTTTTGGTTGGACTTCTCTGTCTCATGAAAGAAGGAAACTTAAAAATAATGTATAGGCTTCAGCTAGACTGTAGAGAAGAACCTTCTGTATACACACAGCAAATAGTGCAAGTGCCTTTTGGTGGAAAGGAGAATGTTGTATATGATTGGCCACAGGGCCAGTGGAACTAGTTTGCAGCAAGCAGTGAGGCATAGTATGAAATAAGGACAGACTAGTCAGAAGAGGTTGTGGGTTTTTAAAAAAATATTTGTTTAACTTATTATTTTTTAAAAAATTGCTATAGGGCACATGTGCTCCCTAGAGAGAGAGCTACCGAGAGAGATAGCGAAAGTGAGAAAGAAAGATGCCAGGTCTGGGACCCACACCACAGTCAGTCATTGGGAGTCCAGCACCCCAACCACCATGACACCTGCTGGCTCGAGGCTTTTTTTTTTTTTTTTTTGAGAAGTTTTTGCCTTAGGGTATACGTACCAGCCAGAGAAAGAGAGAGTTAGAGACAGTGAGAGGGAAAGAATCACTCCCTGGGGGAGTGGCCAACCTGCACTCTCCCACTGGGATCTTGGCTTTGCATGCACACGCATCTGGTATGATTTTCAAACCACCAGGTCTGGTTCTTGAACTGCAGTTGACCATCTGGGAGTCCAGTAACATGACCTCTATACTATCTTCTGGCCCCTGAGGCTGTGTTTTAATGAGCACCATTGGACATACTAAGATTTTTTAAGTCGGATGCTACTGAAATGGAGTCAGGGGAAGGATGGATAAACGTAATATGAGTATGTTATCTTAAAGACCTCTTTGCAGTGAGGAAGAACAGTAAATGAAGGGGTTGTTGCTAGCGTGTTCTCATAGTCAAATGAGATACACTGTCTCTTGGATTACAGTGCAATAGTAAATAAGCAATAAAGTGTTCAGCTATGACAACCAGTTGGGATTAAAAGGCTCATTGATGGAAGGAATGTGGAGTTTCAAGAAAGGAAGCTGTTGATAAAGCCCAGCTTTCTAGTTTGCATAATGACATAGACAATGATTTCATTTGCTCCAATAGAAACACCAGAAAAGAATCTGATTTTTGATCCATGCACACATAACTCAGATTTCAGCTTAGGGCAGTAATTCTCAACTACAGAAATCATTAGCATGATTGAGAAACTTTAAAAAATATTTGGATATCCATACTCCATTTTGTCTTCATTGATCTGGGTGAGGCCAAGCATCATTCCTTTTCTCCTTCCTCCCTTGATGGGCTAACAGGTATGCAACAAAATAAAAATAAGCAGAATTGATGGCAGGAAGTGATGGACTTTAGTTTGGATTCATCAAGAACCATACATTAAGAAGGTAGGATGCAAGTTAGCTTTTGAAGGATAGATAAGTTTTTGATAGGTGAATGAGATAATTGAAATGTACAATGATCAGTATATACCGAATGTATATACTGGGTTGTCAGAAAAGTCATAATGCATTTTTGCATAGAAAAATACATCCTGACTTACCTGGCAAATATATGTATACACATATATACATATATATACACACACATACATATATATACATATTTATACACACAAACACACACACACACACACACACACAATTAAAATGGTTTTGTTTAATGTATGTAGAAAGAATCATGTCAGGTTACCATGCCAACCTTTTACAAATCTGAATGTTACTAGCCTAATTTATAGAAAAAGCTTAAGTTCCAAAAGACCTTTCCTATGGGTAACACCTCCAATAAAGACCTAAATAAGTTGTGAATAAGTTAATGTTTAAACTTTGCAACTGATATTTGAAGAATTTAGTTATTGCTTATTTCTGTATGAAAATGGCTGGCCCTCAACTAGTGTCTACAAAATGTGCAATACAGATAAAGGAAAACCGTATACAAATACCATACTGCACATTTAGTGCATACACTACTAAAATTGAAAACTGATAAAAAGACGAGTATTTTCAAATGTCCACTTATTTATTTATTTTTTAATATTCTTTAGTATTGAAAATGCCACTGAGTGAATTCTGTCAAATTTGTAATGGTTAAAATTTGATGGTAATGCTTTTTAAAACTTGTATTATCTAATAGAATTGTCATTTATATTATATCATTTTCACCTACAAGCCAAATATAATAAGACTTAGATGATTTTCGCTTTTTTTGTGGGTAGTCATATTTGTGCCCAAAGGGCTAACTGATGCTTTCAGTTATACATGAACAATTCCCACTAAAGTCAGGAAGAACAGTATACATATAACCTAGGGCGGAATTTGGCCTATGGTATGTATCACTTGGTAATGGAATAGAGAATATGGCTTTATTTTAACATGAACTTGAATAGTTTTATTTCCCCATACCATTTTCCTTGGCATGTCTCTTTTCAAATGCAACATCCGAACATATTCCAAGTAACTGAATTGTCTTGCTTGCATGCATGAAAAGGGCATACGTTCAAAATATCAGTATATAGAAGCCAAAGAAGAGTTTAAATTTAAAAAATAAATGAGAAAATTTCCAAGAATGATTATGTTTTCAATGATATACAGAAATAAAAAATATATATATGTGTGTGTATATATATATAATTACAAATATAATGTATTCTCGAGTTAGATATAGCAACTTAATTCTAACTTTCTGAAAAATCATATGAAATAATGCTGAAAAAACTGAACTGTTTACTCTAGAAATATAAAAATATAATTAGATTATTTTTGTTTATGCTTATTATTCAAAAATTTTCAACTTGAGGGAGGGAGAATAGTGAAGGAAGGAGGGAGGAAGGGGGATAAAGGGAAGAGATGGGAGAGAAAGAGAAGTTATGTAACTTTGGTGAGGGATTTGGGGCAAAGTCCAGAATCACAGTGGGAAGCTTTGGAACCTGAGGAAGAGGATTGGTCCATGCCAATCTTGGTAGAGGTGACCAAAAAGTTTAGATTACTGACATACAATATATAATTTTAAGAGGTCTTCTGGGATATTAACCCTTTGAGCTGTTATAGTTGTTTAGCCAAAATGTTACATGTAGGCATTTTGTGGTGTCAGTGCTTTAGAGAATTTATGCAAAGGGGTTAGATTCAATGTTTGGATTGACAGTGAGGTAGACAGAAAAAGAAATGAGTTACTAATGAGATGAATCTGTGGGAACACATATTGGGACAAATGGTAACCATTAAAATTTAATTCCTCCAAAAATCTGCGTCTCAAAGCATCTCAAAGTATGTCAAATGAGGCTTTATTAGTATTAGAGATGCACAACACCAGAAAGTTAGAAAACTAAAGACTAATAACTTTGATGAGGTCTAGCATAGATAGTGTTTGCTTGTGTGTGTATGATACACATACACACATTATTT
>NW_006159982.1:2932798-2957240 GCF_000334495.1 Tupaia belangeri chinensis | reverse complement strand
GTGAACTGTGGTCGACTACGTGGGAGTCCAGCGACATAGCCATTACGCTAACTGCTGGTCCCAACACTGCAATCCTTTCTTCTTCATTCTCCTCCTGGGATCTTGGGCACGCATGCACACACTCCCAGCATGAGTTTCAAGCCACCAGATCCTGGACTCAAACCATAGTCTACTATGTGCAAGTCCAGTGCCATAACCATTATGTCTCCTGCTGGTATATTTTTTAAAGCTAATTTTGAGATATAACTGACATATAAAAATCTATAAATATTGAATGCCTACAACTCAATGAGTTTGAAGATAAATATGTACCCATGAAACCATCATCATAATATGGGTCATAAACATATTCATCTGTTTATTTATTTATTTATTTTAAAGATATTTTGCTATAGGGTGCATGTGCTTGCTGGAGAGACAGAGAGAAAATAGGAAATCACCTTCTCAGGGGAGATGACTACATGGGAATTCCTTATCTTCCATTTTCTTCTCAAGATTTTGGGCATGCACGCACATGTGCCTGGTGTGAGTTTCAAGCCTTCAGGTCTCAGAATAGAACCACATCAGCCATGTTGGAGTCCAGAACCTTAAGCACTATGCCACCTGCTGGTCCCACATCTGTTTACTTTTTAATTACTTTTTTTTTTGGGGGGGGAGTGTATAATCTTAGGTTCAGAGACACTTGTGAGAAATAGTACAGAAAGATTCCAGGTACTCTTTACTTATTTTCCCTGATTGGCAGTATCTTGTAAAACAATCATACAGTATTACAACAAGCATATGGACATTGATATAAGGCACCCATCTTCAGGTTTTCTTAAAATTTTCTTGTACTCCTGTGTATGTGTGTATTTAGCTCTATGCAATTTTATTGCAATTTTATCCATCACAGTCAAGATGCAGAAGTTCCATCACTCCAAGGATGTCATATTGCCCTTTATAACTACATCCTCCTTTCCCTTCTTTCACCATTGCTTACCTGGTCCTTCTGCATTCTGTTTCTAAAATTTCATCTTTTTTAAAATGTCATACAAATAGATTCACATAATTCATAACCTTTGGCTATTTTTAAAAATTCAGCATAATTCCATGGAGATTCTGTATCAGTAATTTTATTGCAGAACAGGGTTTCATGGTCTGGATCTATGACAGTTTAACCATTCACTTGTTGAAAGACTTCTGGGTATTTCTGGTTTGGGGTTGTGACAAAGTTAATAAAACATTGTGTATGGGTTTTTGTCAACATGTGTTATTATTTCTCAAAAATAAGTGCCCACATTTATTTGGGATTGTATGGTAGTTTGGTACTTTAAGAAACTGATGAACTGTTTTCCAAAGTAGTTATACTATTTTATTTTCCCACCAGTCATGTGTGAATGATTCACTTTCTCCACAGCCTTAGTAATGTTTGATGTTGCCACTGTGTGTTTTTTATTTTAGTCACATTGATAGGTGTTTAATGATACCTCATTGTGGTCTTAACTTGTATTTCCCTAGTAACTAATGATGTTGAGCTTCTTCTCATTTTTTTGACATTTATATGTCCTATTGGTCTCCTCATGTCTTTTCAAACAGGACTGCTTGTTTATGGCTTGTCTTTTTGTTTTCTTATCAGTATATTTTCTAGGAAGAAAGTATGAATTTTGATGAGGTCCAATGTATCAATCATTCCTTTAATGGATTGTGTTTTTGGTGCATCAGTCTTAGATCTCTTGCCTAGCCCTTAATCCTGAATTTCTTTTCCTAAAAGTTTTGTGTGTATGTCTATATTTTAAGGTTTATTTCTCTTCCATGGGCAAGAGAGACAGAGACAAAAGTATCCTGAAGCTATGGTTCACCCTCATTGTTTAGGTAATCCCAGATTATGGGGACACGTGTGTCTAACATACTCAAGGAAGTCTCTAGACATGAACTTGGAACCTTTCCATGTGGGCCAGCCTCACAGAGCACCATGTTTTGCCATGGTGTCACTGCCTAGCTTCCTAAAAGTTTTATATTTTGTATTGATATATTGAAACCGATGTTCCATTTTGAATTTATTTTCTATGAGGTATGAGATATGTATATAAACACACTTTGTGGTGGAGTTCTTCTGTATACTTGCTGATTTTCTTTCTAGTAGTTCTTTTAATTGTTTACATTTGGGTTTTTAAGTCCTGTAGTTTGAGAGTTTGATTGTTTTTTTTTTCTGCAACTATCAGTTTTTGCTTTTTGTATTTTAAGGTTCTGTTGCTAGGTGCTTATTGATACAGAATCAGAGCAATTGTTTTCTCAGTGTGTAATGTCTCTCTTTACCCCTTTATGTTATCTAATGATAATACAATAACTTTAAAAATATCAACATGTACCTTTATTGTATGTGAAGTGAGTTTCTTATCAATAGAATTTTTTGGATTTCTTTAATTTTTAATTCTAATCTACTCTATCCATCTCTGTTGTATTGGGAAAATTTAGACTGTGGATATCTAAGTTTCTTATTAATACATTAGCCTTATGTCTGCACCTTTTTGTTTGTTTGTTTGTTTTCTTCTTTCTCACCTTGCTATGAGTTACTTGAACACAGTCTAGAATTTAATCTTGATTTTTATAGCAATTTGATCATATTTTATAGTATTTTTGTGGTTCTAGATATTAAGGTGCAAATAATTATCACAGTAGACCTTTCGTCACTTCCACTGAAACATTGAAGATTTACTTTTACTTAGGTTCTGTAAACACTCTGGTTTTTATATATAATTGCCTTGAGTGTTTCCTCTACACCCATTGAGCATCACATTATATAACTTTTTATTATATGCTGTTATAACTTTTGCTTCAATCGTCAAACATCAGATGGAAAGTACGTTATATGTATTCCTAATTTTATTCATTCTAGTGTTCTTATTTGTTTTCTGAAGTTCCAAACTTTCTCTTACCATTTTGTTTTAAAAATTTCCTTTAGCCAATATTTAAGAGAAAGTTTTATGAAAAAATTGTTTTAGTTTTCATTTATCTGAGAATGTCTTGATTTTTCTCTTCATTCCCAAAGGATATTTTTGCTGGATATAAGATTTTTGATTGAAAATTTCTTACTTGAACAATGTTATGCTATTCCTTTTGACTTCTGTTTTAGATGAGGAATCTGCTGTCATTTAAATTAGATTCATTTATAACTTTTACATATTTTTTCTGGCTGCATTTAAAGTTTTCTCTTTGTGTTTTCAAAACCTTAATATGAAGGCCTTGCATGAATATCTTTGGTTTTATTTATTATTTTGGATTTGCCAACCCTCTTGTGCCTGTATCAATATCCTTGGTCAAATTTGCAGTATTTTCAGGGATTATTTATTTAAATACATTTTTATCTTCACTTTTTCCTCTTATTCCAAGGCTCTGATTATATAAATATTATCTTATAGGTCTTTAGGCTGTCTTCAGTATTTTGCCCTTTAATTCTTTCTCTCTCTCTCTTTTTTTTTCTTTTCCTTTTTTTATGGAGAGGTTTTTGTCATAGGGCATGTGCATTCACTCAGAAAGACAGAGAGACAGAAAGTGAGAAATCAACCCCCAAGGGGAATTGCTACCTTTCAATCCCTTCTCCTCCATTCTACTCTCAATCTTCTCTCAATCTTGGACATGCACGCACACACACCCAGCATGAATTTAAGCCACTGGGCCTGCGACTCTAACTGCGGTCGACTACATGGGAGTCCAGCAAAATAGCCATTACACCAACTGCTGGTCCTTCTTTTTCTCTTTTTGTAGATTGGAAAAATCCTCTTGATCTACCTTCATGTTCATGTATTCCATATTCTTTCATCTCTGTTACTCTTGAGCCTATGTGGTATAGCATGTGTGTGTTTTTTGGTAATTTCGAAGGTTTTATTTTCAGTTCTCTAATTATCATCAGATTTTTTTATAACCTTGTTTGCTGAAGTTTTCTCTTTTGCTCCCATTTTTTAAGGAGAATCTGTAATTGCTTTTTGTAGCATCTGCTTTCATATTCTTGTGAGGTAATTGCTATAGGTCATTCATGTTGGTATCTATTGATTTCATTTCCTCAACTCATATTGTAATTTGTCTGGTTCTTTATATGACAAGTGATTTTTTCTTTCTTTTTATTCTGGACATTTTGGATATTGTATTGTGAAACTCTAGATCCATTTGAATCTATTTATTTATATATTTTTAAACAGGCTGTTCCTATGTTAAGGTGCAGCACTGTGACTAGGTGGCTTTATCACCAAGCTCTCAACACCACCATGCAAAAGTAGAGCATTGACTCACTGCAGGAGATGGGTGAGGTAGAAGTTTCACTTCCTTTGACACCTTTCTAGTAAAGGTGGGCCATCTGCTGGTGCTGCCTTGCCACCTTTGAGTGGTGATACGTTCTTATGTCCCCCACTGGGCCACATTGCCACCAGGGAGAGGAAAGCTCATTGCTTAACTAATACTGCATTGCTTCTGCAGATTGGGTACAGAAGCAGGAGAGGTGGGGGATTAGAATGTCAAGTAATTCCCTCTCCTGCCTCCTAATTCAGCCTTATGATACCAAGTGTAGTTCACAAGGAAAGAAAGAGGGAAGTGAAATACTGTTGGGTTTATACTACATCTGTCAGTCTTACGAATGCGAATTGGAATAGGAGTCCAGCTCACCATTAGGCCCTGATCACTTGGTGGTGGCACAGGAGCCAGAATAAAAGACTAGTCCCCATTATCAGCACCACATTCAGTCTTGTCACTGTGAAGTGGGTGGAGAGGTTCAATTCCCAGGGAGGTCCCACTGATAACAGGAGTTGGAGAAAGTGGAAGTTCTGACTTTCCTGCCTTGTATTACCTCACTAAGTCTTGCAGCTGCCTGGTAAGGGATCAAAAAAGTTTCATCCTTCTGTTGGGCTGAATTGATGCTACATAGTAAAGAATTGGAGCACAGCTAACTTCCACCAGATAGGAGAGGATTATGTTAGGTCCTTTTCATTCTCAACAGAAGAGCTCAGCAGAATAAATCTACTCCATCTTTGTTAAAACCAGAAGTCTCATAGTGTTCTAAAAAGAATCTTGTCTACTATTTTTAATGTCTGTTGGTTTTAAATTCTTCATTGTATTTAAAGCTCTCTGGTCACCCTGTCAATGTTACTTTGGAAAGAAATCAAAGTGTCACTATTTCCATTGAACATGTGATAGAAAATAAGCTCCACACTCCGTCCCACCAAAACTATCCCTAGAGTTAATTGAAGAGTTGCCTGCTACCCCAAATGGAGGATGGAAGATGAGTTCCTTGTTTGGCTTGCCAGCACCACCTGGTAGAGCTGGAACGTTGCCTGCTCCTGCCAGTGAGAATTGAAGATTACTTCCCTGGTTGGCCCTGCCAACACTGCTGGGTAAGAGGATCAACTACTGCAGTATATTTCTGCCAGGTGGAAGGGTGGGGCAAAAGATTAGTTCCCTGATGGGCTCCTTAGAAACCACGGATATGTGCATTTTTGTGTCTTTTTTCTGTTGGAATTCAGCTAGAGTAGAGCAGGTATATTTTGGCCAAAAAGTTTTTCTGGTTTAAGCTACCATTTTTTCCTGATTCTTATCTAGGAGAAACAGACGTATCTTGGTACTTATTTTATCTATGCATATGGCAGTTCTAGGTTAGATAGAGGCTTCTGCAATGCTCTGTTTAGAATATATGAGTGTTAATAAGAGAGCACTGGCGATTTCCTGCCTCATTGTTTTTCCAGTTTTGAGGTCCTTAAGTTTTTCAAACTCCTTCTCATTTCATAGTGTCATCCTATACTGCTTTGTTATGTTATATTGGCTAACATGGTGGTAGGTAAGGAAAAAAATCTTTGTAGAATGAATTGGATATGGGAAGAATAAGAGGAAGAAGATGCTGGCCAGATATGGCAATGTAAATTCTGATAAAATTAGACATGGTCTTATTCATAAATAAAAATTTAGCACACATTACAACCATGTTCAGGTGTGATGATATATGAGCACCTTATGCATAAGCATTTACTAATTCTCTTAATATTTTTCAGTGGTTATTATTCCACAATAGAAGTTAAAATACAGGACAGAATTGCTTCCGAACTCAGTATCACACTGCATCTAGGTAACGTGAGCAGATAGACCCACAAGGTATGTCCTGTATTGCCTATATTATTGGAACTACTCTCAGGTGGAAGGATCAGGCAACAAAACTATTGGAAAATCATTCCTTTCATGTGCCCCAAGATTAATTCTCAATTAGTATAGGCTTGATGCAAGGGCCATATTTAAATTAGCAACAGTGAGTCAGAATTTTATCTAATTTACTTGACCACGAACTCTTCAGGTAAAAGAAAAAGTGCAAATACTTCATTTTAAACATGGGAATGGGGCTTGGGAAGATATTACCATTTGTATTTATTATTATTATTGTTATTATTAAGGTTTTTGCCATAGGGCACATGTGTTTGCTGTAGAGACACAGAGAAAGACAGCAAGAGGAAAAGTGAAAACTCACTCCCAGGGGAATGGCCATGACATAATTCCTTCTTCACCATTCTGGATTTTGGGCATGCACACACACGTGCTCAACATTGTTCTCAAGCCACTGGGTCTGGGACTTTAATTGTGGTCTGCCATGTAGGAGTCTAGTACTTTAATCACTATGCCACAGTTTGTATTTTTTGATATTTTGTTTCAATTAATTGTGGAAGGTATGTCTCTGAAGCAAGTTGAGATGTTGAAAAGCTAATTTTGGTTCTTCAAGGACTGTCTCTTTACATGTTATAATTACTGTTACCATAGACTGTACCTGACTGTGTTTGTGAATGGAAGAAAGTAGAGTAATCATGATGGAAAAGCTACTGTCATCCTTATTTGTAGATCTCACGACTAGGAATTTCTTGTGTTACTGTATGTAGTTCGATGTTCATTTGTACCATGCATAACTGGTTCATGTAGTGATTAAAATAATAAGCAATACTTGATCATGGTTAAAATAAATACCAAGGATAAATTCTTCTATTAATTAACCAGAGCTTAATCCAAATTAGAATCTTTAATCATGAGCTGTTGTTAATTTTTGTTGCAACCTATTAGATATACTGCCCTAAATTATTAATGTTAGCGTAATTGAGCATTAACTCTAGGTAATTCACGTTTTGAGTCTATAGAAGGCTCTGTGGAAGATATATACCTAGAAATACATATTTAGATCATATTTCAAACAGAATCAGAAAATTTATATAGAATTTCAATTTTAGTATAAAGAAACATGTATTAAGTTTATTTATTGAACTAAACTTCAGATATTAAAAATCAGAACTGTGTTCCTATGAACAACGAAGTCACTTCAAGATTTCCTTGTATTCAGACTAACTTGTGTTATGATTTTCCTTTTCCTTAAGTGATGTTACATTTATTTCAATTGTAGAATTTTCAATATATTTCGTTAACTGGTTTGATTTTACTTCTTTACATATAAGTGTTTGAGACTATTATTGCTCCTTGATACTGAAAAGGGTGACAGATCTATTAGGATGTGTGTCTGTAGCTGTGGAGTAGTTGGAACAGAATAAGTAAAATGCCTAAAAATTGGCCTGGTTTTTATTATGTTTTTGCTTATATTTTTATTTTATATCTTAAACAGGTTAATTACCTTGGAGCAGGATTTCTCAATAAGTACTACTGACGTTTATTTATTTATTTTTTGCTACAGGGCATGTACGCCCACTGGAGAGGAGAGAGAGAGGGATGAGAGCAGAGAGAGAGAAGGGGATGACCACACTGCAATCCCTTTTCCTTCATTCTCTTAAGATTTTAGGCACACACACACCCGATGTGTTTTCCAAGCTGCCATGTTTGACACTTGAACTGTGTAGTCCCATATGTGGGATTCAGGTGCTTTAACCACCATGCTACTGCTGGCCCAGTACTGCTGACATTTTGAACTGAATAATTCTTTGTTGTAGCAGAATTTCTTGTGCATTATAGGGTATTCATTAGCATCTCTCGCCTCTACCCTCTAGATGTGAAGAGCAAACCTCCCATCCCTCCACCTACTTCCATGAGAGTCAAAAATGTCTGCAGACATTGTCAAATTTCTCTGTGGGGCAATATCATCCTTGGTTGAGAAAACTTGAATTATAGTCTAATCCTTGACTTATTTTCTTATACATGGTATAGTTAATTTTTTTCTATAAAGAAGCTTAAGTTGTGAGATATCACACCTGTACAGAAAAGGTTTGAATTTAAAGTTGACTGTATTTATCTAAGAGAAGTTTACCAATGCATAAAATAAGAAAAATAGGAGCAAAAAGGATATTTCAAAATGCCTCATGCAGTTGCCAAGGGCGGCTAATAGGAATTCCAAATTATTATTTGGAATGATCCAAACTTATTATTATTTTAAATAACAGTGATGTAGGAGCCAGCAGATAGCATAGTAGTTAAGGTGCCAGACACCCACATGGCTGACCATCGTTCAAGTTCTGGACCTGGTGGCCCGCTATCTCCCTTTCCCTCTCTCCCTCTCTTTCCTCTTTCTCTGTCTTTCTCTGGTAAGCACATGTGCCCTGTAGTAAATTAAAAAATAATAATGATAAATAAAATAAAATAAAATGAATTAGTTAACAGAAAAAAACCAGTGATATATTAAAAGAAATGTAAAGACTATATATACATATATAATATATAAAAATAAATATATAAATATTTTTAAAATATATAAAAGTATATAGATATATATAACACACACACATATATATATGAATACTATAACTGGAGAGACCCAATAATATTTAATTGAATAAAATGTGTATTTTGATGAAAAATAACAAAAGTTAAAGTTAGGTTGATTGTTAAAACTTTCTATCCAAAGAAAGTGCATACAATTTTTAGCATCAGACATATTGTACTGACAACAGAAAAAAATAATACAAGTTATATGGAAAAAAAAAGGAAAGGATTTCAGTAAATTGTTGATTTGCTGAAGAGAAGACTATTACAGAAATCTCAAAACTGTTTTGGGGTGGCATAATGTTTGGATAAGAGATCAGATGATTAGTGTTAATGTCTGGACTAGGTATTAGAGCCTTAAATTGACATAATCTAACTGTCAGATTGACAACTGAGAGATGTTTCTGGGGGACATGTCTAGGAAAATCTGTTAATAGTTATATATTCCTGTGAAGATTTTAAAAGGACAAAACAAGATCTTAATTACTTATTTTTATAATGCCATTTTTGATTTTTCTTATTCATAAAAAGTATTTCCATAAAACAAAGTGGGCTTCTCTGTCCTGGAGAATTCTATTAGTTTTGGATATATATACCATTGTGAAACTTCCACCCAACTAACATAGAGAAGAGCTGCATAAACTCCAAACTAACAGACAGAAAAATTATGTGAACTCCAAATATTCCCTCTTGTTGCCTTTTTATAATCAGTGCCATCTTTCCACTCCTGTCACCTATAATTTCAGATCTGTTTTCTGAATAAATAAGAGACAGATTGCTGGGTCATATGGTATGACACACAAAAACACACCAACTTTATTAAGAATTATTTTTTATTTAACTTTATTTATTTATTTATTTATTTATTTATATTTTAACAGAGAGAGACTGAGAGAGAGTAAGTGAGTGAGTGAGTGAGTGAGAGAGAGAGAGAGAGAGAGAGAGAGAGAGAGAGAGAGAGAAAGTGAGAAAGCAAGCCACCAGGTCTAGGACCAGAACCACGGTTGGCCATATGGGAGTCCTGCTCCCTTAACCACACCACCTGCAGGTCTCACACACCAACTTTTATCTACTCACCCCTTTATCAAAGTTCAATTCATGAGAAACATTACACATACTGAGAAAGAAAGTGAGAGAGACAGTGAGAGACAGGTGCCTTCTACAGGAGTGCCTGCATACCTGGAATGTTTTCATGTCATTTGATATCTGCACCTGAGGTTGGCCTTGTAGCTTCCACCCTACCGTTCAGTACACTGTTGCCACAAGGACTGAGCCTACCCATCCTTTCTATTGCAGTGCATCATACTTTATTTCCATTGAGCTTCATAGTTTAAAAGTATGAGGGAAATAGTAGAGATCCTTTGAGAGAAAACAGAAGATTTTATTTAAGAAGGGACTAGTAAGAGAGATTCTTCATTCTGTATGCTCTGGAGATGAACAGCAATTAAATGTAAAAAAAGAAAAAAAAAGGGACTAGTATGAAAGTTCAGGAAAATGTTATACTTTATATTGATTTAAGAAAAAAATAACATAGAAAGTTCTGTATTTGTCTTTACATCATATAAAAATATGTTTTTACCTGTGGCATTTGTTTTGGATTATAAATTCTCAGAGGGACAGCATGGTGTACGCAGAACACATTCAAAATTAATGTGTTAATCTACCCCTATATTTCTACTGTGTGTGTCTGTTATTTTTAACTGAGTCAAGAGTTTCAAATGTATTATTTTATTAAGTGTCCTGTGAAGAAAGTGAAGATGATGCTACCAAAACGCTGAGCATGTGAGGATATTTAACAGCAGTGAGCAGAATACCACAAGCAGTTTGGAACTCAACACACTTGTCTTGGTTGAAAATATGCCCAGACAGGAGAGGGATAGATAGAAGTTTGTTCAATCTGGGATTAAGACCTGGAACAAAAGCATATGGGCCACGGCAGAATCTGCTTGAGAGGTCACCGTGCCCAAGGGGAAACAACTCTAAACAAGTCACTTAACCTCTCTCACCTTAGTTCTCTTGTTGGTAAAATGCAGTGCTTATGCAAACTCAATACATGTCAAAAAATATCTCCAAGGCATTGTTTAAAATTGACCCTCTGGATTGCTTCATGCATGCCTGCTTATTATTTATTAAGATGTACTGGGGGCAATTCTCAAATGGAAGGAAAAAATAAAAGACAGATCTGTGACGTGAAGAAGTGGGGTTAAGCACAATGCATCAGAAACTCTTAGACTAATCCAGGAGGACTTCAACTGTCAGTCAAATCTATATTTGTTATTTTTTTAAAGATTAATAATGGTTTGTTAACTGAGCAAGTTGGCAGATGTTAAAGCAACAGGATGAGATCTGGGGGCATCTATGACCAGTTGATGACGGACTGACCAATTTCAAAAGATGCTTTGAAGGATCATAAAGTTTAGTTCCATGTGTATTTTGATGATAGTTGCATCTATATTTAAAGCTTTCTGTCACTGGAAGCACTCTTGGTGTTGTCAGACTGTCTATTGGACTGGATGAGCTGCAACTTCTTGCAATTGAATGTCAATAAGACCAAAGCAATTTTGGTTGATTCATAGCACCAGCTTAAGCATATTCACTTGCACAGATTACATTTGACAGATAGTTACCTTCAGCTGAACTCTGTGGTTAGAAGCTTGGGTGTACTCTTGACAGTGAGCTTAGAGTTGATGCCTAATGTTTATTTCATATCCTGTTTTTACCTTCCCTAATACTGCATGTGTAAATCTATATTTAAATATATTCACAGCTGATGTTCTCGTCAGTCCACTTGTTATCTCCAGACAGAATGTGGTAACGATTCAATTTCCTAATTTTAGTAAAAATAACTCATACCCAGTTTTAATTGCATTAAATTCAGTGACTAATGATTAATTGTAAAGGGCCTCTTTGATGAGCAAATGCAACACTGTGTTGCAGGAAAGTGCCCATGTGGTAGGAGAATTGTTATGGCTCTGATAATTTAAAATCTTCAAAATTTGGTGTGTGATTATGCACACTAGAACATATATCCACGTTTATTTGTCATGCCAGTATTCTTTATTTTTGTTGATTATTTAGTTCAATCAGTTCTCTTTGAAATTTTGGTGTCATAATATCCATTTCAAGAATAGTCACTTAAACTCATTATAATTTAAATAATATTCTAGAATGTTTTAATTGAACTGTAAAATATCTATAACCCAGTATATTACATGGTTTAAAACATCACTGCCATTTCTGCATATTTACAGTAAGAAAATAATTAAGAGGTGCAATTATGGTATGAATTCATTTATCATTATGATACTCTCAACTTTTCAGACTTGTTAAATTCATTAAGATGCTGGTTGGGAATTGTAAGGAATGTATAGATCTAATAATCTCAGCTTAAGTCTCCTGTTCTATACAAATAACACTGCAAAGCTTTAGAATCCCTTTATTTGACTGGGTGAATGGCAGTTGTGTTTGCATCAGCCCAAACACATTTTAGTCATGCATTTCCATCTTTTCTAGAATCTGTGATTTTAAGACATCAAACAGTTCAAATTATGTAGTTAGATATTTCACACAGGAGAAGAACTCATGCTGAAGTAGGTAAAATATTTTTCAAAATTATTTTCTCTACATTTACTGGCATACTTTCTCTTTCTTACTCTGTTTTAAAACTGACAGTCAATTTTTTTATTTTTCTCTTTTACTGACAGCTAGTAAATGTCCTGACAGTTGAGAAGCAAAATGTAAATGTAAGTCACTATTATTTTGTCCACCTGATACCTGAGCATTAGTAGAAATGCTTGGCTATATTTTAAAATAAAAATGAAATCATTTCCTGTGGTTTTGAAGGGAAGATATGTAGGAAAACCATTTTCTATAAATAAAAAAAAAAAAGGATCTAAAGCAAGGTTTTAGCACATTTAGAAATATTATATTTTCCTCATTAGGATATCATGGCTTTTTGTCCTGAAGGAGATAGGCTGATTATTTAAGGTGTATATTTAATTTCTTTTCCATAGATGCAAATCCCTTTTTGGGGGGTGGGAGGGGAGAGAGGTTTTTGCTATAGGGCATGCGTACTTGCCAGAAAGACAGAGAGACAGAGAGAAATCACACACACCCCCAATGGGTGATGGCCACGCTGCAATCCCTTCTCCTCTTGAGATCTTTGGCATACATGCACACACACCTGGTGTGAATTTAAGCCACAAGGTCCAGGACTCGAACCGCCATCGACTATGTGGGAGTCCAGCGACAGCCATTATGCCATCTGCTGGTTCCCATAGCTGTAACTATTTTCAGCATGTAAATCTCTTAGAATTAATAGAAAAAATATATATAGAAGAAAGACAACAGGTTAAGGAGTTAAGAAATATCACGTTAAGAATTTGTTCCTATTTAAATATAGGACTAAAAATTAAAAAAAAATTATAATCAGAAAAATCTTGCTTAGTACATTTATCTCTTGAACAAATGCTATGCAGATGGTTCGGTATGAAGAATTATCTTCTAGTGATAGAAAAAAAAAATGCCAAACTGGACTAATACACTTTTATCATAGAAGGATTAATTGCTTACTCTAAAAAGTGAATTGTTATTTCTTTGCATTGTAAATGTCAACTGAGTTTCAAAACACAAGAGGATAACTAAGTGGTAGCATTTATTTACTATGTAGTTTCATAGGAATGTATTTTTTCCTTATTTTTTAAATTGTCTTTATGTATTTAGGTCTTTGTCATAGGGTGCATGCACTTGCCCAAGGAAGAGACAGAGCGTGAGAGAGAGAAAGTGAGAAATCAGTCCCCCATTGGGGATGGTCATGCTGCAACCTTTTCTGTTCTATTTTCCTCCTGGGATTTTGGACACACATGCACACATGCCCAGTATGATTTTTAAACTGTTAGGTCCAGGTCTCAAACTGTGATTTGCTGAATGGGAATCTAGCACCGTAATCACTCACTTCTTGCTGGTCTCTCATCTTTATTTTTATTTATTTTTTAGAGAGAGATGTTTGCTTATAGGTTGTGTGCACTCTCTAGAAAGAGAAAGTGAGGAATCACCCCCCACTTCGGGGGATGGCCATGCCATAGTTCCTTCTTTCCCATTCTCCTCTTGGGATTTTGAACACACACACACACACACACACACACACACACACACACACACCTTGATTATCAAGCTGCTGGGTCCAGGACCTCAACTACAGTTGGCCATGTAGGAGTCCAGTATCTCAATCACCATGCTACCTGCTAGTCCCTCATCATTATTATTATTTTTAAATCTTTTTGATCCAACATTATTATTATATTTGTAGGAATTGGAAAAGTGAAAAGACAAGATTTGTAGGCTTTTATATGGAAACATACAATTATAAACTAGTGCATTTTATCCATGTTTCTTTCTTATTTTACACTAGATATTCAAGAACTGGGCTCTTTAGTAGCTTTTAATTGTCTTATTTCTACTTCTGGCACTACTTTTAATATTCTTATTCATCTACTGCCATTATTTCTAGCTTTGTAAAGACTTGTCATAGAAGATTAAAATTGACTTGCCTTTAAATAGAGCAGCTTTCATACCTTTTACCTGTTTGAAGAACACCCATTGAGAGACAAAGGAAGGCCTGCAGAATAGGTTACAAAAGAGAGGACTTTCCTTAGAGCAAATGTGGCAGTGGCTTCCTGGGTTGGAGCTCCAGTGTTAAGCAGATAAATTGTAGCCCTAACTTGTCTTCTCTGCCATTCTTTCATTTTTCTCTGTTAACATGGCATTTGCATTTTGGTCTGACTGAGAACTAGGCCCTGTGCAAATGCTTCATGACATGTATAGAAAGCTGCTTTTATGCTGAAACTGGTGAGTTTTCTCTTTCACTATGTTCACAACAAAAAATTATCTTCTGAGTCTTAAATTACTGGAAATTCCTTTGTGTATTGTCAATTTCCATTCAAGTCGTAATATACAAAGAGTGAATAATTTCCTTTAAAAAATGCTAAAGAACAACTAAGAAAGTTACTTGGTTATCAGCAATAACCAAAAAATCAGAGTCACACAAACATAATTAGTGGATTTCCAGGAAAAGAGAAGAATTCTGTAAGAGAAAAACCTCCAATATTGCCTCAAAGTGGGCATTTAAGAAGGGAGAAGATTAAAAGCATCCCAGTTGTAGAAGTATTATCCTTTGCCATGTGTTTATTTCATGACCTTCTCAATTTGGATATTTCTTCTGGTACTCTTCCTTACATAAAAATTAAGTTTTGTTTGTTTGTTTGTTTGTTTTTTAAAGAAAGCAATGGTAATCATTAAACTGAGTTGAATGTATGAGAGTCTGTTGCTTTTAAATTTAAATATCCAGGAAAGTGGCTCCTCTAAGAATGTAGTCAAGACCAAAACAGGGGCTTTTTCTCTCTCCAGTGCAATTCTCTCTCCAGAAGCTAGTTACTATGTGACACATGCTTGATTCTCAGGAGATTTGGACAAAAGAGAGAAGTTCGAGGGTCAGGAGAGCCGGATGATATCCAGCTAGTTATTTGAGTAGAATTCCCATACCAGAATTTTGCCTCATACCTAATTCAGACAGTGTTATAATGGGGGAGGGGTGAAAGAGGGAGGGCAGATGGAGATGTCCTTTCAGGTTAAATGTTAAACTAAGGTCCTTTCTTTCTGTCTCTGGTGGCACAGGGCATTAAAGACCCAGTGACACATTTTGGAAGTGTTGCTATAAAATAGATTGGAACGTTTGAGGATCTGTAAAGGGTATTATTGAGTACTTAATAGATTCTGTGTTTGCCTACTGAAGTCACTACACTGCCAATATCTACATCGTTAATGTGTAAAGCACTTTGGCCCACCTGGAGCCTATGTACTATATTAAAACAAAGTCTATACCTCCATTTTTTATTTCTAATAATTACAAAAGCTTCAGCATCTGAAAAAAATGGCCTAAATGTGACAATATTGGTTGTTGACAGTTTAACTTTTGTGGACTATTCCACAGAGAAAAACTGTAGAGTTGTTTATCAGATCAGCTGTATCACACTCAATTATAAAAATGGAAACTAAATTGTTAAAAATGAATTTCATGGATTGTTTTTATTGCCAAAATATCATTTTTTTTTGAGAGGTTTTCACTATAGGGCGCGTGTGCTCGCCAGACAGATAGAGAGAGACATAGAGACAGAAAGCAAGAAATCACCCCCCAGGGGGGATAGTCACGCTGCAATCCCTTCTCCTCCATTCTCCTCTCGGAATCTTGGGTACGCACGCACGCTCTGGCGCCTGGCATGAGTTCTAAGCCACCAGGTCCAGGATGCGAACCGCAGTTGACTACATGGGAGTTTAGTGACATAGCCATTGTGCTAACTGCTGGTTCCCCAAAATGTCATTGTTTTTGAAGGCTATTACTCTATAGCTTAAGAAAACTAAATTTAGATACTATATTGTAAGTAATATCTTTAACACTTTTCTTTATAACCATTTTTAATTTTTGTTATAGGGCATGTGTACTCACCTGAGAGAGAGGGAGGGAGAAAAAGTGATTGTGAAAGCACCCTCTAGGGGTGAATGGCTACACTGCAATCCGTTCTCCATTCTCCTCTTGGGATTTTGGGCATGCAAACACATGCACCTGGCATGTTTTACTTTCCCTTTCTTTTTTAAGGTTTTTGCGATAGGACATGTGCACTCGCCAGAGAAAGACAGACATAGACAGCTGGAGGGAAAGTGAGAAATCATCCCCCAGAGGATATGGCCATGTTGCAATTCTTTCTCCTCCATTCTTTTGAGATTTTGGGTGTGCACACGCACACGTGCATGATTTCAAGCCGCCTGGTGTGGGACTCAAACTGCAGTTGATCATGTGGGAGTTCAGTACCTTTAACCACCACACCCACTTGCTGGTCCCTCCTGGTATGTTTTTTAAGCTGCTGAGTTAGAGACTTGAACCGCACAGTTGGACCATATGGGATCCAGCTGCCTTAACCACCATGTCAGTGGCTGGCCTTATAACCAGTGTCTTTATCATGATAGTTTGATCATTTCTGATGTTCAGATTTTTATTTTTTTTCCCCAAATGATATCGTCTTACTGAAATAGACATACAAAGTTTACACATTCTGAATCCTTCATGCCTCGGATTGTTTCCTTTGTACAAAAAAATTCAACTATGTTCTTAAATAATCATTCTTCTCTTACTTCAGAACCCCTTCCTGATTTGTCAGAATTTTCAAGCTGTTCTATAAAATTCTCTCAGTCTGAGAGGCTAAATGGTAAAGGTAGTGATTGAGGTCTTCTCAGGAAACTGAATCAGCATAAGCAAAGTTAGGAGTTACTACCATTTTTATTACTTATATTTACTATTTCTGTGTTGCTTACAATTGCTCGGCAATTTCTTTGTCTGAGTGCTAGTTATATGTAAGACACTATGTAGAGGGTTTAGAAGTGACAAAATTAGTTAAATAGAAGTGACAAAATTAGTTAAATATAATCTTGGTCCAAGGGAATGTTGGTGGAAGAGATAAGACAAACACTAATGACTATAACATTTATATATTTAACTCATTTACAATATGAGTTGTGACGAGTAAGTTGTGATCATGGTTATGCTGCATGGATTATAAGGGATTTAACCTTAGACCTTGAGGATCAGAAAAACTTTCAAGAGGCAGAAAGAGGGAGAGAATTTCAGATCAAGGCCACCAGGATATAGAAAGGCACAGAGGTTAGAATATTTGTTGAGAGAGAGAGAGATAAAACATGAGGGAAACTTTGTGTCAGATGATATAAACTTGAATGAAGTTGGTTATATGATTTAGTAACTAAAGAGAAGCCAGTAAGTTTTGAGAAAGTAGAGATCTGACTGGAATGGACTTATTTTGTGACATAGCGTGTGCACACAAGAGGGAGAGTGAGAAAGAGCAAGAGAAAAAAACACTGTCATTAGGGTCTCACCATGCTACCATCCACCTTTTCCCAGCTCTCTAGCTCTGCAGGATCCTGGGCACCTGCATGTACAACTGGCATGTTTCCAAGGTATCCTGCCTGACCCAAGGATCCAAATTCATCGCTTCTACCCTGGCAGGTCACTTGTGTTACTACTACACTATAGTGTCTGGGACTGTTCTATTTATTTATTTTCTAAAAGAATTATTTATTTCATTTTTATTTATTGTTCAATTTGACCAGAGAGAGACAGAGAGGCAGACAGAAGAAGAGTGAGAAAGCAAGCTGCCAGGTCTAGGACTCAAACTGCAGTCAGCCATGTGGAAGTCCAGCCAGCACCTCAACCACCATGCCACCTGCCAGCTTTGTGTTAGATTTATTTTTAAAATTAGAGGTAGCTTGATTCTATCTGTGCCGGCACTAAACCAACTTGACCCAAAAATTCCATTCTGATTGTAGTACATTAATCACACAGGCTTTAATAACCTTGTCCCCCTTTGTTACCATCCTACATCTGTGTCCCTCCCGTTATGTGTCTTCTCCCACATTTGCATCCATTCTTTCTCTCTTTCATCTTCCATCTGGGGCAACATTTATATTCTACAGTAGTTTGTAAACATGTTACCTTTTCTAAACTTTGTACCTCTTTGTATAGTTTTTTTTAAAGCCTTTACCTTTCAGGAATAGTGATTCTTACCTTTGGGCACCATTTTCTTGGCCCTTCCAAGCAAAGGATTCTCATTCATCTACTCTTCATGTACCTCACTGCTTGCAGTGGGTAGAGATGGGGAGATTTCAGTTTATTTTTTTTTACCTTATATTAGAAAGCCATTCTCTTTAAAGCTCATGTTAACGAGGCATATACTTTTCTTCAGTGTCTGCCTCAATTTTTATAGTTGCTGGCACCTTGGACCCAGATACGATTAAATATTTCACCCAACATAGAGTTTCTCTATATCATCATCTTTTGGTCAATAACTGTGTATTCTTATTTTTTTCCTCTTTATGACCATATACAACCAACCACACTAGAAGTCCTCTTTCTGATGACATATCCACACTAAATGATTAACTTTGGTCTGTAGTGAGAAAGCAAGCTGCCAGGTCTAGGACTCAAACTGGGCTTTGGTATGTAGACCAAAGTTAAGCCCCCAGACCCTTTGTGTTACCTTTGAATCTGTTGGTTCCATTCTAGGTTCACTACTGTTGCTTCTTGTCTAGGCCACAAGGAATATGGCTTTTATAGTCCTTTAACCATACTCTTTCATTTCATTTTTCTTTGTCTTTCTGTTGCCTCCAACACCCATTGTTAAATCACTCACCCGTCTGCCTTCTTAATGCCTCTGTATATACTGCAGAACAATACTGAAGAAAAACAAGCAGGTGTGTGGATTGAGGCCACTATAAATTAATGATTTCCAATTGGAGCTGGACCCTCAGTGTAGCCTTAGGGTAAATTCCAGAGGTGCCATTGTTGATTCAAGGGTGTGCATAATTTTATTTTGGTACATATTGACAAATTGCCTTCAGAAATATTTGACTAATGCAGACTCCTACCAAAGGTGAATCAGATTGCCTGTTTCTCAGAATTTTGTCAACACAGGAACATTTTTTTTTCCATTTCCCCCCATGTGGTGAGCAAAATAATATTGGAATATTGTAATTTCGTTTTGCATTTTTTACTCTACGTCATGCACATCTTATTTTACCTAGGCTTATTGGAGAGCCATATCTGTTTTTTCCTCCAAGTTAAATCTGTGCAATATTTTCTCTCCCTCTTTTTTAATAAAAGGGTTGCATTTTTATTGACAACTAAGAAATCTTAATATATTTAAGATGGTTTTCCTCTAGCAGTTTGAAAAAAATTAAATCTTATTTTTTGTGATGATTTTCAGTCTTTATGTAAAAATAACTTAAGCCTGTGTTTGTCAATAACCTTGAGACATAAAACTTTGTTATCTCATAGGAAAATAAGGGAGTTATGCCTTTTATAATTCTTTTGTTTTATACTCCAATTTTTGTTGGAAAAAACAGGGATTCATATCCTAGTATATGTATTATAGCAAAATACTTATATTTAAATAAGGTTATTTTTTTATTTTGAACATTAGAATAGCATTTTATAACGTATTAAAAAAGAGGCCAGCTCCAAAGTACAGCAGTTAAGTGTTGTACATTGAGAACCAGGTCCCACATGGTTAACTATAGTTCAAATCTAAGCTGTGGTGGCTTGAAAAAATTGCTGAGCTCGTGTGCATGTGTGCCCAAAACACTGATGGGATGGAAAAATGGAGAAAAAGGGATTGTGACATAAATATGCCACATTGAGGGTTGCTTTCTCTCTCTCTCTTTTTCTTTCTCTGCTTGTGCTTTCTCTATCTCTTACATACTCATGCCCTGTGGCAATTAATAATACTAATATAAAATTGTATGACTTTAAAAATGAATTCAGTACTCGTTGAGCATCCTTTTGTAACATACTTAGCTAATTTTTTAATCTAATTGAGCCTTCTGTTTGGTGAGAGCATTTTCAACTTCTGAATGAGGACATGGCTGACGATGGACCTTCTGAACCCTTGCATAGTTGCAGATGTCTTTCCAATGCTTATACCCATGAACGGTGACTTGGATGGTGATGAAGTTCTTTGCATATCCACTTTCATTTCTGAGCTTTTAACATACTGCATCTTGTTTCCGAGTGAAATCTGAGACAAGCTTGAGCATTATTTTTCACTATGGTTGACCTTCGGTGTGTGTGTGCATGAGTGCGCATGTGTGAGATTCTTTTAGGTTTCTGTCTTTATCCTTAAGCTCCCAGGACTACTAGCATATATCTTGGTGTTAATTAATCTTTGTTTTCTTGGGAATATGGTAAGCTTTGCTTAGCTAAATATTCAGGTCATCTTTTTATCACTAAATGTTGGTTTCTATTATGTCTTTGAATTTATTTCTTAATTGTTTTCTTGAAGCGTCCTTCTTATAAGTGACCAATGTAGTTTTTTTCCTTTTATATACACTATGCACAAATAGTTCTGTATACTCTAACGTACATTTGTTCATCGGCTTATTCTAATTATCTCAATCATCGTCATCATCTACTTCTTTTGTAGTTTGCTAGAGGGTGCATGTGCTTCCTGTGGGGAAAGAGGGAGAGAGAAGGCACCACCCATGGAGGATGGTCTGTCATAATCCAGCCTTCCCCATCTGTCCTTCCTTTTGAATTTTGGGCATGCACTCACATTTGTCCAGCATGTTTTGTTTGTTTGTTTGTTTGTTTGTTTGTTTTTAAGCCTCCAAGTTTGGGACTTGAACCATTTAGTTGGCCATGTGGGATACAGCTACTTTAACTAGCTGACCCTCAAACTTCTTTTTCAAGGGCTTTTCTTCTACAACTCAGACTCTTTGTTTTGGTATTTTTGTGACTCCTCTCTTAACATTTATTTTTTATTTCACACATCCTCCCTATGAAACTTTTTACAACCTCGACCCTTAAAACTATTTCTATATTTTTTATTATAAAATCTACAATCCCTAATTTTATATCATCATAGTGTTGTCAGTGAGCTTTCTACTGGGGCAGTATTATCCTAAATGTTGAGATTCCTTAGCCTGAAATACAGATGTTGAAGGACTTAGCTCTGACAACTGCACGGCCTCATGTCTTCTTGTACTTTTCATTTCAGTAATATCGAACTGTTTTCCAGATGCTCCCGTTTTTCTTATATCTGTACAACTGCATATGTTTATTTGTTTTACCATGAATAATACTCTCCTCTGTTATGCTACTCAGCTTAATCCGAAATTTTGATCCTTTAACTCATCTGGCATCAAATTCTTCAGGAAGTTTTTTCTTATCTCAAGACCTAAAGGGAAGAGCACTCACTGTTTCTGTGAGGTCAGCACAGTTGACCCAGTGGTTTTTCATTTGTGTCTCCCATGAGACCACAGAACTTTTCGGTCAAAGATTTTACCTTACTTACTGTTGTTTCCTTCAGGCATCATATCTGAACGTGATCAATTCCCAATTAAGTATTTTCTGAATGAATGAGTGAATCAATGAATGATTATTGACATCATCCAATATTGGAATATAGTTAGAAATAGGACAATTTATTTGGGGTCTTCTACAAGAATATAGAGAGGTATTCATTGATTCAACATGTAGGTGGAGACAACTAAATGAAAAAGCAAGTTATGTGATAAATCAATAGGAATACTGTTTCATTACCAGTAAGGCGGTTAGAGGAACAATGAAGATGACCTTAATTTTGTTATTTATTTATTTATTTTAGTTTTTTTTGCCATAGGGAATGTGCACTCACCAGAGAGAGAGAGAGAGACAGAGACAGACAGAGTAAGAGGGAAAGTGAGTAATCACCTACCAGGGGCAATGGTCGTTCTGAAATATTATTTTTTCCTCTGTCCTCCTACATTTTGGACATGCATGCCCATGTACCCAGCACGGTATTCAATCCACTAGGTCCAGGACTCAAACCATGGTCGACTCCGTGGGAGTCCAGTATCTCAATCGCTGAGCCACTTGCTGGCCCTGATTTTAAAAATTTTTTAATTATTTAACTTTATTTGTTTATTTATTTTAATTTGGCCAGAGAGGGACACACACAGAGAGAGAAAGAAAGTGATAAAATAAGCTGCCAGTCCAGGACTTGAACTGTGGTTGGCTATGTGAGAGTCCAGTGCCCTTAACCACCATGCCACCTGCTGGCCCTGATCTTAACTTTTTTTTTTTTTTTTGAGAGGTTTTTGCTATAGGGTGCGTGCGCTCGCCAGGCAGACAGAGAGAGACATAGAGACAGAAAGTGAGAAATCACCCCCCCGGGGGGATGCTCACGCCGCAATCCCTTCTCCTCCATTTTCCTCTCGGGATCTTGGGCACGCATGCACATGCGCCCGGTGTGAGTTTTAAGCCACCGGGTCCAGGACGCAAACCGCGGTTGACTACGTGGGAGTCCAGCGACATAGCCATTAGGCTAACTGCTTGTTCCCCTGATCTTAAATATTTTTAAAGGTTCATTTTGTTTTCTCATAAGATAGGGAGACAGAGAAGGGAAAGAGAGAGAGACAGAAAAAAAGAGAGATGCACCCCAATAGGGCCACTATGTGAAGATTCACCTCCAGCCATCCCATAGAACTGGCACGTGTTCTTGTGCCTGGTATGCATGGAAAGAACTCTGGACATGAGCCTGGGACCACCCCACTACATGTGAGTCTAGCATCATGTCTCTTCTACTCCAACACTGCTGGTCTAATTACCCTAAAGTTTTGAACACACTTTTTTACAAGACAGCTTTGCAGGGCGGAAATAGAAAGAGGAGTCTGTCTTAATTTTTGCTTTGTATATTTCAGTGCACTTCCAATTGTTCCCTTTCCACTGCCCCCAACACATTTGGTTACTTCTCTCTCCAAAACAAATTTTATAGTAAAAGTGGCCTTCTTTCTAAAGTACAAATGTGATTACGTTCCTCCTCTACTTCAATACATTATATGCTCACCATTGCTTGCACTTGAGAGAATGAAGTCTTCTTTCCTAAGCAAGATATTCAATACTTTTCAAAATCTGGACCAGCAAATGGCCTATTGGTTACATTGCTGGACTCCTACGTAGTCAATCATGGTTTGTGTCCTAGACTCAGAGGTTTAAAACTCACGCCAGGTGCATGTGCATGAATGTCCAAAATCCTGAGAGGAGAATGGAGGAGAAGGGATTGTGACATGGCCATTTCCCTAGGGTTGATTTCTCACTCTCTCTCTATCTCTCTCTCTGTCTCTGTCTCTGTGATGAGCGCACATGCCTTATAGCAAAAATCCCTCCAAAAAATACATCATACTGTGTATCTGTAGCCTCATCGTCTTTCTGTGTAACTTGAGCTTTATCACAGTATTTTTTGAGTTTCCAAATACCGTGTAATTCATGGCCTTCCTCCAAGCTCTTTCTGCTTACCTTCATTCATTTTCTTTGGCTGGTATCTTCTCACTCATCATTGTCATTTCTTTGCATCCCTATCTGAATGACAAGCAAAAATACAACTTCCAACATACACGCTCTGTCACTCTAAACTCTCTCCCTTTCTTCTTGCTGCTTCTTTAGCACTTTTCCTTGGCTTTGTGATACTTGTTACATAGACACATTTTATGAGATATCAATAGGCAGATTTGGCATTAGGTATATTTCATTAGGTATATTTATTGACTGCAAATACTTTCATTCATTCATTTATGTATGCCCAAAACACTGTAAAATCTGTTGTGTACTGGAGGTTTGATGTAAGTATGTAAATAAATAGAAAAGTTGAGCGAGTGTGGTAAAGGATAGTGATACTGAGAAAAAGTGGCATGCGATGGAATGAAAAGCGACAGATATTTTCTAAATAATGAATGAACATTTATAACTGTGCTAAAGTCTACAGAAATCCCCTCTTTCTTTGTCTTGAACAAAATTTTATTTTCACATCTGTTGATTACCTTGTAGTTCCTTTCAAAGATACTGGTTATGTAGCTTGGTGCTTTTTTCTCTAATTAACTTAAAAAATTGTGGCTCAACTAGTAATTCTCTTTTTTTTCTCCCCTATTTGGTCTCACACTGAATTCCATGATACTCTGTCCTCTCTATGGATGTATTCCTACTCAGCCTCTTCTGAACTCTATTATAGCTCAGAAGATAACTGGAATTTCCTTCAAAATAATACCCATTTTCTTAACTTTTCATACCAAGCAAAAAACTCAAAAACACTGCCCTTCTTTTGTATTCCCTAGGACTTTTTTTTTTTTTTTTTTTTTTTTTTTTTTTTCTCTT